>NC_082668.1:65125271-65207771 GCF_025265405.1 Mesoplodon densirostris
ACTCAACCCTGCTTCTTATAACCTTTAGCTTCAATTTTGAACCCAACATGAACCTTCACCCAGGTCATCCACTCCATTATTAGCACCAATCCTGGGCTCAGTCCCTCCTCCACTTCAGAGAGAAATGACAAACTAAGGAAAAGACGAAGGTAAACCTTCAAACTGAGTAATGAACTCCAAAGAATGATTGTTTTTCAATGAAATAAATAAAATTTACCTTGGAGATGCTGGAATGTGAATGTGGAACATGTAAAAGATTTAGCCTAATGCCTGACATTTATTAAATACTCAAAAATTGGAACTAAATATTATTACCACTGTGCTTTAATTTTATAAATTGATTTCCTCTGATATTAATAGTGTAACATAATACATGATTTTCTAACATTCCAAATCTACAAATTAGAAAACACAAGACTCTAAAAATCCTTTAACTTTTTATTATGAAAACTTTCAAACATACACAGCAGTAGAGATAAGAGTTTAATGAACCATATCACCTGGCTCAACAATTATTGTCACTCTGACAATTTTGCTTCATCTATAGGAAATCTATTCTTGAACAATGCAAAAGTACAGTGAATTGAGATACCCTTTTAAAAGGGTACCCAACATGTTGACCACACAGAAATGATGGGTTTCATGCAAAAACTTTATTTTTGTCTCTTACTGGTCTATTAAACCTGTTCAGCAGTAAACTAACCTCTGCCTTAGAGAAAAAAACTCAAGTAATCCTCATGACTTTCTGGTCCCTAATAAGTAACAGAAAATCATATGATCACTTGAAATGGTAAGTCTCAGTTCAGTAATTTAAAATAACTAGTCTCAGACAGACAACTGGGGAAATTTGAATATGGGCTATACATTATATAACTTTATTGTACCAATGGTAAATCTTGGGTGTGGTAATGGCATTGTGTAGGAGAATATCTTAATTTTTCAGAGAGAAAAGCTAAAGTATTTAGGAGTAAAGTGTCATTTTCAAATGGTTCATCCCCATTCCACTGGCCAAAAAAGTATACCGTACATATAATCTATACTCGTACCAAATGTTGTTACCTGGTAAAAGGCATGAGGTGTTTATTAGATTACTATTTCACCATTTCTGTAGGCTTAAAATTTTTCAAAATTTAACGACTACATCCAAATAACAGTCAAAACCCCAAAGTACAGTTAACATTACATCTTATGTTCTCTTTTCAGCTAAGGCCTGCCAAGAGCTGGCCACTGTCAGTGAGGGAAGGAACAAGATCCTTCTCTTCTCACCAAGAAGTTTCTCTTCTGCCATCTTCCAAGTTTTCTGAGCCCAGCAGGATCAAGGTCAGGGAGGCGAGAAGAGCTCAGGCATCATAGAACAGTTCTTATTTGTCTGCTACTGTACCAAAATGACCTAGCGTTATATGAATATGGCAGGTGTTTAAAGCTGATTTTCCTTCTCTTGGGAAGTGCATATGCATTCTTCCATGGGTATGAGCCTCCAAGTGAAAAACTCCTGCCAGAAGCAGTGCTCTCCTTTAACTAACAGTTCCCTCCCAGTGTCCCCTCAGTTTCTGACCTCTGGCCATATACCCCACAACTCTTTACTGCAGGGATCTTCTTTCCCTGGCAAAAAACTTCCTTGGGCAGGATTCCTTTTCAAATAACACCAGGTTGATATTCATATTCTGGAATACATACATACACTTCTGACCTGCTGGAAAAAAAGCAGTGCGATTACTTCTCAAGCCCAGCCCTACTGCCACAGAACACTTAGGCTTTCTCAGGCATGAGTCAAGCATCAGTCCCTTGTGACCTCAGCTGCGGACCATGTACTGCAGTTGACACTCCTCTCAATAGGGTTCATGAAAGATTCAGATGCCTAACTTGTGAAAGGCAGGACTAAAACACACAGCACTCCAATGACATTCCAGAAAAACTCGCCTAATGAAGTCTTTCCTTCTTTTGATATCCTCTGTGTGAGTGAAGGGATTCAAAGGTCACAAAACTAGCTTTCCACAAATCTGTATATGTTACAGTACTTCCTTGGGATATAGAAGCATTTGTTGAATACTGATGCCTCAAATGAAAGTTCCACTCCTCCAGGAGGCAGGTCTTTTTTATTTTAGTGCCAGCACTAGCATCCAGCACATCATGGCTCCTCAAGAAAACGTTTTTTGAAGGGATGATCTCAGCAAACGACAGTAGGTATAAATAAATGGAAGAGTATATAAAACTAAGCAATGACGGATGACTTTCAGTATCTGAAGAACTATCTGAAAATAGACTGCTCAGTCAGTGAACGTTGGGCTAAACAAAGCACATTTGGTCCTCCCCAATTTATACACCTAGATATAGGCCTATGAGAACCTAAAAGGGCAACCAAAAAGACCCGAGTATTCCTCTTCTGTTCTACCATGATACCCATCTCCGCACTTACTCATGGCATACAGAAAATATCCATGTGTCTACCATTTGTATACAGGTCATTGAGGGCTTAGTTGCTTCACCCTTGCACCATAAATAGTGCCTGTCCTCAATAAAAAATCATGTTGACCAACACAGGTTAAATTAAAGGACTGTCATAAAAGAAGAGACAAAGATACGGATTACATCAGAGGATGGGTAGTTGCCCACAGCAGTCCTCCAACTTTACTGGGTGAACACTATTTAGATGAAATAATGGCCCCTTTATTTCTTTCTGTTCCCTACTCTAAAACTATAGCCATGCAAAAAGATCTATTTGGGGGGCAGTATGATGCCTGCAGCAGGTAGTACACTCTTACATATCTGCTTATTCACTCAACAAGCCACACTGAAGATCTAATACTTTAAGGTACCCTAAAGGCTTTCTATTTTAAAGATTTTTAATGTAAATGTTCAATAAATATTTACAGAACATTAACTATGTGCCATGCTCTGGGCTAGTGAGGCACTATGGGAGAATCAACGATGAGTAAAGCAGCCAATGAGTTTACAATTTAATAAGAAGGATGTGACAAATATTTAAAGTACTGTAATATCCTAGTAAGAAAAGCACCACCATAAAGAAATGAGAGACTTTGAAAAATGATTAGGATTTTAAAAGGGAGAGGTGAAGAAGGGCTTTCAGCAAAGGAAAGAGTATTATCAAAGAAAAGGAGGTAAATATAGCAATACTGACCAGGACCCTGGAGTACTTGTTAGGTATAAAAAAAAGGAGAAAATAAAGGTAGAAAAAGTAGACTAAAGCCTAACTGGAGAGGGCCTTAGGTGCCAAGGTTAAATATTAAAATGCCCTTTCATGAGTAACAAGAACAACAAAAAATAAATTAAAAATAAAACATAGTTTCAAGGACATGGTAATGGAAAGGATTTAGAGGGCCTAAACCATTTCAAAAAAGAACACAGTTAGACAACTTATACCACTTATTTCAAGACTTAGTATTAAACAGTGTGGTGTTGGCATGATAGACATATAGATCAATACATAATAGAGTCTAGGAAAAGATT
The DNA here is from genome assembly GCF_025265405.1 of Mesoplodon densirostris. Classification (NCBI taxonomy): domain Eukaryota; kingdom Metazoa; phylum Chordata; class Mammalia; order Artiodactyla; family Ziphiidae; genus Mesoplodon; species Mesoplodon densirostris. The sequence continues at coordinate 65,128,740 of NC_082668.1, forward strand.
CACAAATATATGATTAGTTGATTTTTAACAAAAGTTTCAAGATAACTCAAAGGAGAAAAGACAGTTTTTTCCACAAGTGATCCTTGGAAAACTCGATACGGAAAAGAATGGACCTTGATCCTTACCTCACACTCTACACAAAAATTAATTCAAAATGGACCAGAGACTGAATGTAAAACGTAAAACTATAAAACTTCTAGAAGAAAACACAGGAGAAAATCTTTACAACCTAGAATTAATCAATGATTTCTTAGAAAGAACCAAAAAAGGAAGGGAGGGAGGGAGGGAGGAGAAAACACTGATAAAATGGATTTATTCAAAAATTGAAACTTCTGCTCTTCAAAAGACACCATTAATCAAAGAAAAAGGACAATCTACAGACCAAGAGAAAATGTTTGACTGTATCCAGATACATAAAGAACTCTTAAAGCTGAATGACAAGAAAACATACAATCCAATTTTTAAAAATGGCCAAAAGATTTGAACAGATACTTCACAGAAAAAGATAAACAAATGGTCAGTAAATACTTGAAAAGATCAATGTCACTGGTAAACAAAGAAATGCAAATTAAAACCACAATGAGATACCACCACACACCCACTAGAATGTCAGAATTTAAAACAATGATAACATCAAGTGCTGGCCAGAATGTGGAGCAACTAGAACTTTCATACATTTGGGGAGAATATGGTACAATCACTTTGAAAACAGTTAGGCAGTTTCTTATGAAGTTAAACATACACTTATCAAATGTCACTACAATTCTACCCCTGGGTATCTAACCTAGAAAAATTAAAGCATAAGACACAAAGACTTGAACATGAGCATTCATGGTAGCTTATTCCTTACAGGCAAAACAGAAACACCCCAAATGTCCACGATCAGGTAAGTGGATAAGCAAGTTGTGGCACCTTTATACAATGAACACTACTCTGCAGTGAAAAGGACCTAATTACTAAGACATAGGAAGACATAGGAATTACAATAACATAGGAAGAAGCTTCAAAAACATCATGCTGAAAAGAGTACATAGTATGTGATTCTATTTATGTGAAAATTTAGAGCAGGGAAAAATAATGACAAAAATCAGATTACTAGTTGCCTGGAAATGAGCATGAGGGAGGGAGGGAGAAGTGACTGCAAAAGGACACAAGGGAACTTTTTGAGGTGATGGAAATATTCTATACCTTGACCATAATAGTAGTTACATAGGTGTATATATCTATCAAAATTCATTGAACACTACATTTAAAGTGCCTTTTATTTTATGCCAATTACACCCCCAACACATTTGATTTAAAAATTTAAAAGGAAAAGTAATATTCAGACATTTGGAAATAGCATCATTGCCCAAAGACGCCAATAAGTGTACATCAGGTTTTACTACAGGTTTAACCCCCATATAATAATTTTTATTGTCTTTTATTTATTCAATAATTATGTATTCAAGTACAAGCTGTGTACCAAGAATGATTCTAAATGGGGTGGTACAGTAGTAAACAAAACAAAATCCCCTGCCCTCATCAAGCTTTCATCCTAAAAAGACTGACCATAAAAAAAGTAAAAGTAAAATATACAATTAGTTTAGGAAAGTGCTAACCAGAAAAATAAAGCAACTGGAAGGAGAGGGATGTTTTAAATAAAATGGTCAAGGAAGGTCTCACTAGGAATGTACCATTTCAATAAGACCCAAGAAAAGTTAGGGAATAAGCTAAGCAGTTATCTAGGGGGAAGAGCATTCCAGGCAAAGGGAAGAACAAGTGCAAAGGCCCTGAGGCCAGCTATTCCAGGAACAATAGTCAGGTTGTGAATGGGGGGTAGTCAACACAGTCAAAGGATGAGATTGCAGATGGGGCAAGATCATGTAGAGCCTTATAGGCTACTACAAAGGCTTTAGTTTTTACAGTGAATGAGAAAGGAAACGAAGTTTTGAATTGAACAAAGACAAGATTTGACGTATGTTTTAATTGTGATTATTTTGGCTACTGCAATGAGACTAGACTGAAGTGCTGGGTTACACATTGAGCTGAGGATTGTAAGAGGAAGCTAGGAGACCAGTTAGGAGACTATTAAAATAATCCAAGTAGGGACTTCCCTGGTGGTCCAGTGGTTAAGACTGTGCGCTTCCATTGCAGGGGGTACAGGTTTGATCCCTAGTCGAGGAACTAAGATCCTGCATGCCACTCAGCGCAGCTAAAAAAAAAAAAAAAAATGCAAGTAAGAGATGATAATAGGTTGATGAGGCAGTAGTGGAGGTGATGCGAGGTGGTCAGATGAAAATTCTAGATGTATTCTGATGAACAGTCAATATGAACTATTGACAGATGAAGTGTAGATATAAGACAGAAGAGTCAGAGATGACTCCAATGTTTCTGGTTAGAGTAACATGGGTGGAATTGTCATTAACTTAGATGAGGAAGACTAAAGATGAAACAAGTTTGGGTAAAAAGATCAATTCAGTTTTGACTATTTTAAATACCTTTAACTAACCATATGGAGGTACCACAAGATAACTGGGTATGTGTCTTGAGTTCAGAGAAAAAAAGCTCTTACCATTTTTTTTTTTGCAAAGTTAATCAGTGGGTATCACGCTGTGCGCGCGTGTGTGTGTGTGTGTGTGCTTGTGTGTGTAAAACTTTTAGGAAATAATCCATACTTGAATTTAATACATTAGGGCCTCAGCACTAATGGACTGTGTGTTTTCTGATTTACATAAATCCATACAAGTCTGTTAGGCACTTCACACCTTTATTTTTACTTTCACATCTGAAGTACAGCAATATGGATAGATAAGGTGTGTATTTAAGATAACAACGTGAACAGACACATTCCTGGAACTATAGCTATTTAAAAGTGACACTAGCATCAAGATACTCATTCTTATTCTGGGAAGGTTTTAAAAAACAATCACTTGTTATGAAACTAATTGCACTGCCAAATGCCCAAGATCATATGTAAAAATCATCATCTTCTCTACATTTTACTGTTTTAAATCAAGGAAAGTAATAGACTTTGTGATCAGACTTAGAAGTTTGGTTTTGATGCTTATAACCATCTAGGTTCTAACGTGAATAACGTTTCCACACTATATCTCATAAAGGAATATACTTTACGCATTACTAACAAAATGCAAAATGGCATGTAAAAAAATCAAACTTCACCTGGAATTGTAACATGGGCAAACATGTTTAACTGGTGATGGAAACCATTTCTTAAAAAGTAAAATGTTCAGTGTGGATAAGCATTATTTCCTCCCAGCCATCTGTTCATTCCCAATCCCGCGCCTTCGACTCTTCCCTCACACCAGAATGCCCTTCTTCCCAGCTGTTACCATTCTCTTCCTTCAAGGCCCAGCCCAAACTCTGCCTCCTCCACAAAACCTGCCCTGAACCCCAGGGGTATTCACTTCTTTCCACATCCCCACAGCATTACCACTTATAGGTCTAGAGCACCTATGTTGCTCTGTCATGGATTAAGTCTACCTATTTACACTAAAGCGGAAACCCCCTGAGGACAGAAAATCTTCCTCATCTTTGCCTGCCCTAAAATGCTTAACTGAGTACCTTACAGATCAGATTGTAGGTACTTACTAAAGGTTTGTTCAATGAAATTAAAATCCTATTAAACTAAGAAAATGATCAAATACAATGAACTCAACGGGATATATGCTCTAATTTCTTTTCATCACTTCAAATATACTTCTTTGGATCTCACTTCCCCATCTCTCCGTAACATCCCAGATAAAAATCCTGCTGCTTCTCAGTCATTTTCAAGTACTGCAAAATATAACCTAGTCCAATTTATACCTTCAGTTTCATATCTTATTCAAACAGTATCCATGTACCCTGCCTCAGCCCAGGACAGCCAAGAGAAAGAACAGAAACAGTTTCTTTCAAAATCCTTGCTGGCTCTTTCACTTTTCTCCACTTCCTTTTTCACTTCCTCATTCCTCCAGATCAGGATAGGCAGAGGAAGAGGGACAAGTGTCCCATGTGCCTACTTCCATGGGGGTTTACTCGACAGCCGTGAAACAGGATGATCTGTTATACTTGTGTAATTATTGATAGCTACCTCCTCTCATTCTCAAAGCCGAGCTTGGACAGTACGTTTCAGGTCTTCCCAGCAGGGGCGCCTTAAGTTACAGCAAGCAAAGAGGCTGGGTCCTCCACGATGAATAGTTCCCTGGTGTGCGGGATGCACTCTCAGGCTGACCTCTTACTATCCCACCCAAAATTCCCTCATAGGGCAAGCAGCCCTCCTTGGCAGGATCCATCAAGGTTACTCAAGCCTGGTTACTTCCCATGGCATCCACTTGGTCCACAAAAAGAACTTATGCCTTCTTACTACGCTAGATGCACATGTCAAATCTTTCCACTACTGCCCTCTCAGTCAACATGCCATCTCACTGGCTTCCATCACTCTCCTTCCCTCCAGAAACAAGTCAGTTCAGGAACGCCCCCAAACTCTAGGAAACGTATGCCATGCTCTCTCAAGAACTCTTTACAAGTTGCCATTGCGGTATCAAGAAACACGATTCTGTAGCTGATTAAACAACCAAACAAGAAATTAAATACCAATCTACCCTCCTGGAAGACATAGCCAAATCCTGGACTGGAAATAAAAGGTCCTTTTGGAAAGAAAAAGGGAAATATCACAGAACTAACTCTCCACTAGATTAACAATTCTTCATTTGAATGACAGTTTTAAAACCCCTCTTCTAATTTCACTTATGTATGGGAAGTGGATGCTGCAATCCTGTTCTCCTTAACTAAGCCCCACATTCCTCTTTAGAATAGGATGCTTACTACCCTTTATTTTCAGTTGAAGCTTCAGCTGAAATCCTGAAACAAAGAAGTCTTAGTCATCATCCTATCATCTTATGATAGGTGTGATTCCCCTGCATTACATGTACTGCTTACCTATAACAAGGAACCCTTCATTTTAAGCAACTCAATATGAAATAAAAATTTACCAAAAAAGGGGAGTGGGGAGCTACTGACTAAACATCAAGGGAAAGAAAAAAAGGAGATTCCTCATTTGGTCAAACAAATTTTATCTTAGTAAATTAGTATGTTATTTATACTCAAACGCTTCATTTAATTATAAATACATTCAGTGAAGAGTCACTGCACAAAATTGAGAATTCCCACTTTAAAATTCAGATTAAAATATATGGTATCTACAACTAAACATTCTGTACAATATACATTATAAGTCAACTACACTCCAATATAAAACAAAAACATGTTTTTAATTCTCTACAATAAGTAGTACAAGGTAATAACAAATCAACTATTCTACTGATATCCTTACTCTAGCACCCTTGTCAATCCAAAAAAGGAGTGCTTATCTATGATCTTATCACCTAACACATTTACCATCTCATTCTCTCTTTTGCAATCCACTCATTTCCTGATGTCTACAATAGCCTCAATATCTCCATTCACAAAGTTACCTCCCACTGGCCTCAAGGAAAAGCAGCTTTAACCAGGGACTATGACGTTAGGGGAAAAGGAAATGGGAAAAGAATCCACCTAAATAGTCGCTGCTCTACTAAAATAATCACAGGAATGTATGCCTACTACATCTTACCTTACAGTAATCTTTCTTCAAAAGTCTTTTTTGGAGTCTATGAAAGTCAGGTTCATTGTCTTTCTTATGTCCTATAAATATGACTAAAGAAGTCCTATGTAAAACACAGTTTGGGGACAAAAAGATGTAACTGATGAATTCTCAAGACCCTATAAACCCCAATGTTTCGTCATCTCAAAAATCAATTCATAAGACCTCACCACGTGGCAGGATGAGGGAAGATAAAACAAAACATTCTCTGACCACTGACAGAAAACTAGTTTTAAATACCTGGATTTTGGACTTCGCTGGTGGTGCAGTGGTTAAGAATCCGCCTGCCAATGCAGGAGACATGGGTTCGAGCCCTGGTCCAGGAAGATCCCACATGCCGCGGAGCACCTAAGCCCATGCACCACAATTACTGAGCCTGCGCTCTAGAGCCCTCTAGCCACAACTACAGAGCCCATGAGCCACAACTACTGAAGCCCACGTGCCTACAGCCCGTGCTCCACAACAGAGAAGCCACTGCAATAAGAAGCCCACGCACCACAACAAAGAGCAGCCCCGCTCTCTGCAACTAGAGAAAGCCTGCATGCAGCAACGAAGACCCAACACAGCCAAAAATAAATTTTTAAAACTGGATTTTCTTCTTCTCCTGATTACATTCAAGTCAATTATTGGCCCAAGAACCATCTAAAAGACTAACGCAGATGCTTGTCTGAAATAATGTTCTCAAATCCCAATAAACAGGACTTCCTTTCTGCAATTCACTACTTTTTTTCATACTCACTTCTATGAGATGTCTTCTCAATTTCAGTAAGTACAGGTGAAATAAGAATAACTGTAACCTCTCAAGCTACAGCTCTGCATCCTTCTGTGTATTTTGAAAAAAGTTTAGGAAAAAATAATAATTGCAATCTACAAAGGGATCTATTTATTGTCTCCTCCCCTTTATGGAAGGTTTCCAGAAGATGACAGTGGAATTCCTGATTTGAGTGGTCTACCAATGTAAAATCCATGTATTTCTTATTAAATATATCTTATGTATAAAGTAAAAGTGTTTTGCTGCTCTATTTAAACACACACACACAATCATAGTCTTTCCTAAAATGCCTTATATTTGAAAATGGGAAAGTTTTCCAAATATTAATCACAATGATCCCAAATAAAATCTGCAGGGCAGTTCAATTATGGCACAATAAATGACAGAGCACTTTATTTCAAAATCCTTGAGTTTTAGGATCTGAACATCTATAAGAACAACATTTTCATTCCAGATTCAAGAGTTTAAGGCATTCAAATGTTACAACACACCTGTCCCTCAGTTATACGCATTGCTTCAATGAAAAACTAGCTTAAAAACCATAAAATCAACTTCGTATGACTCTGATCACTAATCTGACTTGTAACTTAGATGTGTGCAACTTCCACTATTCAGCAATCTGCAAACCTTTTTCCTAGCAGGATGGCTGTTTGCACTGCACTCTGACCAAAAATGTGCAATAGTAGCAGTGGCACCCTGTCAAACTGATTAGTATAGGCCTTAAATAAAGATTTCAAGGTAAGTCATGAGGAAATTTTTTTCTGTTTGTAGATGAGCTGTATGAACTATATAAAATGTAATCTATGTTTTACATCCTTGGCTGCCAGAGTTTTTGTTGAATGCTAGTTGAAAAAAATGCTGAAGACTCACTGAGAAAAAAAATGGGATTCAACTTTGAGAGAATCCACCCACCTCATTTCCCAGCACTGCTTTCAAATCCTCTATAACTGGTATAAATAGATGTATGCCAAAAGCAGGGAGTCTAACCAAATAAAACAGTGACTTGGTTCAGAGAGTACTTTGATGTTCCAGTTTTCTTGTGATTCAATAGTTCTAGAAAATACATATGTTTATTTCCAGTTCACATCTGCTTGTTAAATCTTTTTTTTTTTTTGCGGTACGTGGGCCTCTCACTGTTGTGGCCTCTCCCGTTGCGGAGCACAGGCTCCAGACGAGCAGGCTCAGCGGCCATGGCTCACGGGCCTAGCCGCTCCGCGGCACGTGGGATCTTCCTGGACCGGGGCACAAACCGTGCTCCCTGCATCGGCAGGTGGACTCTCAACCGCTGCGCCACCAGGGAAGCCCTTGTTAAATCATTTTAAGTGAATTTATTTAATAGGTCTGAAGACATTAATTTATTAATAGTAGTAGTTAGTATTAATTTATAATACTATGTTCTATACACATTAATACTGTAGAATACGATTTTCTACTTACTATTGATTTCAGTAGCCTACACAAAAGGATATTTTCCTAGAAAATTCTGGGAGCAGTAGCTTTTTGCAAATAGAAGCATATTTTAAACACTCTAGGGGAGAGCAAAATTTCAAAAATCCCCCAAGCAAAAACTTCCATGTGAAATCATAGTCCTTAAGTTAACGTTTTTAGGTTAATTTTTTTAGGTTAAGCAGATGTTTTTCTTTACAGTATTACCCTTAGTGTAAAAAAGCCCAATACTAAAAGGTGGTAACTGTAATACATTAAAATCCATCAACAGACAGGATCTTTAAAGTCTGATTACCAAAGCAATCACCATGTGTCACTATGGAATGATAATGCATTACACATTCCCCAAGTAAAGATCAAAGTTACTTGAACCACCCCCGCCAAAAATATCATTTTTATTTAGTCATGCAGTCCTTGGAATCACAGTAGGGCTCGATGCCATATTGGTGTCACATTCTGCCAGTCATCCAAAGAATATGCCAGCCTTCTTTTTCAACTTCTCTGTCTACTAGTGCATCACTGGACCCAGCAGGCAGTTCACCCAGACAATCTCAGTAACGGATTTTGGCTCTCTGTGCATAATAGATGACAATCTTTATGAAGTATCCAGTTTGTCTTATAGAGAGATTTGAACCTGCTGCAGATGTCACATCTAAATTCTTGAACGGATTTGTATCAGTGTCACCTATAAAACAAGACAGTGTCACCAACAGCATTGTCCTAGAGAACATCTGTTTCAGTAATGCTAATATGCTTTCTGCATCATAACTGATAGTCATTTATTTGCCTAAAACAAAGATCAGAGCCTGTGGCCCAAAATTCAGTCCACTGCCTGTTCTTACACAGCCATGATCTAAGAATGGATTTTTTATTTTTTAATGGATGAAAAGTTTTTTTAAAAGACCAATATTTTGTGACATATGAAAATTACATGAAACTCAAATTCCAGTCTCCATAAACAAAGTTTCATTGGAACACAGCTACTCATTCATTTATGGATTTTTCTACGGCTGCTTTCACACTACAATGGCAAACTTAACAGAGACCATAACCACCCATAAAGCCTAAAATATTTACTATCTGGTGCTTTAAAAAAGAAGTTTACTGACCCCTAGCCTAGAGAATATTTAGTGGGTAGGTAATATGATGCCTAGTGTCTGTTGCATGAAGAACATGAGTGTAATGACCCAGTTGCTCCCCTGCCTTACTTCCATCCACTGGTTTAACAAATATTTCTTGGGCAGGTCTGTCACTCCACTACACACAGCTAGCTATGGTCACTCTGCTTCCCACTTTGGCTCAGCCCTGCCTCAATCCAAGGGGTCAAACAATGCCCTTGAGCAGAAAGAAGACAAGCTCAACTACAGGTCAAATTCTAGTTCTCCCAAGTTGGCCTCGTCTGTGTGCACAGGTTCTCCTGGTTCTCGATTTCTGCTTTATACCCACCATTCCCCATAACAGGTTTCCTGTATGGATACCACTCTTAAAAGTCTGTATTTCCTACCAGAGACCCTAAGGCCGCAGGCTGAGTCACAGCATTCTTTGACTGAACTGTGCCAGCTGATCACCAGTTCTACCCCTGCCCTAACAGCCACCCTGTAACGTGAATCTGTTTGGGGCCCTTGTGAACAGCTTGCATATTCCAACACCCTCCTGGCTTCCACTGCTCTTCCTGGTTATGAATGCCCCTGGAGTTCATCATTTTCTTTTACATTCAAACCTCTGGCCTATAAATCTGTTAAGTTCAACCTTCCCAACTGGCTTGTCGTTCTCTTTCTTGAGTTCAGTTCATACGATAACCAAACATAAGAGCACAACACAACAAAACTCTATATATATGGATTTCCCAACCTAGGACTACCCATCCCTTATTTTTTTAGCAACTGCCGCAAAAGGGTATCTATTACCTGCAAGCAGTATCTAGAATATCCCTTCTTCTTCCCTCCACCATTGCTGGTTGGCCCTAAGTTTCTACACCTGCTTCACCTGAGAGGGTTACTCACCACCCTTTCTACCCACCTGGGGTGCCTAGGATAACCTGCATCTCTTGAGCATTGCTTCAGAATGCCTCTCTTGCTTCTATTAAAGCTTTAGCACTCCTGTTTCTATTGTAAGCGGGAAAAGGGAGTTTCTTGCCACTGTTGGACTGCAATGGAGTAATTTATTTGGCTAGACTTCTAGGAGTCAGAATATAATTCCCCAAAGAAAGATATTAATAATCCACAATGAGGCTCTGCCCATAGTATCAATGGCACTATGGAACCCATCTGTAATTCATATTATACTGTTGGCAAATAACTAATTCACAAACACATTCACAAGTTGTGGACGGACCATCTAGAAAACAGCTATGAAATGTCAGGAAGACTTCACAGCAGACAGATTAGCCTAGTGTAAAGACTTCAGAGAAAATGGCAGTTTATTTTCAGCAAAGTGAATTTCACTACAACCCTTAAGTAGCCTGCCATGGTGAACAGCGCTTAAAACTGCATGAATAGCTCACAACCAAAAGAGTGATATCAAGAATGGATTCGCTGATAAAGTGACCATTAACCATTATCTCAATTCTGGGTAGCAACAATATAGGCAGCAGCGATCTTAAATAAAAATGAAAATCTTCTTTAGAAACACACACAGGAACCTTCTGCCTACTTGGAGAATGACACAGAACTCCATCCAGTGACATGTCATTACAACCAGGAAAAGAAACTAGAGGTATGTAGTCCATATTCCAAACAAATACGCAAAATATTAAAACTTTAGAACTTTATTCATTTGATTAATCTAGCCACCATTCCTTAAAGAAACAGTTCTCAAACTTCTTAGTATCAGGCCTCCTTTGTGTTCTTGAAAATTGAGGACTCCCAAGAGCTTTTGTTAATGAGTTATAATTATCAATATTTACCATATTAGGAATTAAAGGCGAAAATGTTAACTATTTATTCATTTAAAAATTTTTTAAAACGTGACTTATAATTTAATTTAAAAATTGATATAAGAGGGCTTCCCTGGTGGCGTAGTAGTTGAGAGTCCGCCTGCCAATGTAGGGGACACGGGTTCGTGCCCCGGTCCGGGAAGATCCCACATGCCGCGGAGCAGCTGGGCCCGTGAGCCATGGCCGCTGAGCCTGCGCGTCCAGAGCCTGTGCTCCGCAATGGGAGAGGCCACAACAGTGAGAGGCCCGTGTACCGCAAAAAAAAAAAAAATGCAACACAATTGAGCTGATTCTCCCATCCATGGGACATTTAGGTTGTTTCCAATTTTTCACTATTATAAAATGATGTCATAGATCTATAAATATTAACATGAAAAAAGATTTGCTCTATAGTGTTAACAGGGAAAAATATCAGGTTATAAAATGGCATTTAGTTTGCTATCTTTTTTTGGTGAAAAAAATATGCAACTTTGAACAGATGTTTATTAAATAAAGCACTTGTTTCAGTGAACTGTTAGTATCTGAAAATGAAGACATCTATCTCCCTACCTACACTGAGTTCCTGCAGGTGGAAACTGCTTATTCACAGACACTCTGCAAGTATTTGTTGAATGAAATAGAATATTTTCCATTTCTAGAATGTGCAAGACAATGATTAAGTTCCAGTTTTGTGACAAAATACGTTCTGCTTTCCTCTGATTCATTTAAAAATTTTAATGACATTTAGTATGAGAATATATTTTATGAAAAATTACTTTATTATACAAAAAAAGCTTAGTGATAAAAATAATACTGTTTTACAACTTTTGCAAATTTCTTTCATGTCTAACTTAATAGATGACAGCTGGATTCTCATATCTGCTTCTACATTCAATCTGTTGTGATACATTGTTTTGATTGAACTACATTAAAAAAAAAATAGCCCCACACATATATGCAGTGAGAATAAAGAAAGTATATGTTAATATTAATATCATTTTCAGATAACTGTGGATGTTCTTCTTTGATACTACACCAAAACTTGACAAGCAGGAGTTTTGGGTTAGCTGTAATATGAAATGTAATATCACATAAACTTTTTGTATTCTGTTACTTGCTTTTTATAAGGGTCTTTTACCATAATTTTGTAACACTGATCACTTTAAAAATATTCGTTCATTGAGTTGTATAAATATTGAAAATCTTGACATAATTAATACCATAGCAAAAACTCACATTCATAATATCACCACCCATCCCATCAGAAAACTCTTTAAGTACTGGGAAGCTGACAAGAGCACAGCAGTTGACTTAAGTTTTCCAAAATTTTAATTTTCACTAGAAAGCTCAAATTTTATCACCAGCAACAAACATTGTCTATTGTTTTGCCATGAAGTGACAAGTCTCACTGTGTTCGTTTTCAAGAAAATGACTGCCAAATACCTAAGTCTAAATAATCCTAGTTTGTCTGGTACTCATTCTTTCAAGTAAAAATGATGTTTCATGCAAAATACGGCTAGCTCAGCTCACAACTCAAAAGAACACATAAGGGTTTTCCTTGAGACAAACAATGTACTCTGGATATGTAGCAGAAGTGCCTTCTGCATATTTCCTATCTCATCACGTAGAATATTAAAACAATGCATTCAAGGATCAAGATTTAATAAAACTAATAATTTTTACTGCTTCATTAAGGACACTCAAGTAAAACTGGCTTTTTGAGTTTTTGTTTTTTGTTTGTTTTTTTTACAGTGAATGCGTGGTAGTGAAGAATACAATGATTATTAGTACACCCTGGTGCCACTGCCATTTAATATCTACTAAGATACCCACAGTTTTACCCACTATTCCTTTAGTATCAGCAGGGCAAATGTAAAAACAGTGGAAAAGGCAAACAGTTAGTATTACTATAAAAATAGTTTTAACCTAATGTACCCCCTGAAAGGGTCTCAGTGACCCCAAAAGGCCTGTATACCACAACTTGAGAACTACTGCTGTCTTAAGGAAACATTGAAAGCTAATGCATGATAACTTGCCATCCCCAAATCCACAGTAAATATCCCCCAACATAAAAAATATATTAAATATCTGTACGAATTCTTTCATTTTGACTCAAAATTGGTCCAATTTGTTCTGAAACTGAATTAATAATAATATAAATAACAGTAGCAATTAACATTTAATGAGTTCTTACATTATCTCATTTAATACTCATAATAACTCTATTAATTTTCTCACATATTCATGTTACAGATGAGGAAGCTTGAGGTCCAGAGAAGTAAAGCCACTTTTCCAAAGCCATAATAACAATTATCAGTATTTATGGATTCCAGCTTTACTCAATATTTTGCGTACCTCATCTCTTAAGTCTTAACAACCTTTTTATTATCCTTTTTTCCCTTTTTTTTTTTTTTTTTTTTTTTTTGCGGTATGCGGGCCTCTCACTGTTGTGGCCTCCCCCGTTGCGGAGCACAGGCTCCGGACGCGCAGGCTCCGGACGCGCAGGCTCAGCGGCCATGGCTCACGGGCCCAGCCGCTCCGCGGCATATGGGATCCTCCCAGACCGGGGCACGAACCCGTATCCCCTGCATCGGCAGGCGGACTCTCAACCACTTGTGCCACCAGGGAGGCCCTTTTTTTTTCCCTTTTTAACTCTTTAAACTTTAATACCCATTTTACAGATGAAAACTTTTAATCAAAAAAGTAAAGAACCCTGCCCAAGGTTACCCAAATGTTAGATCATCTATATTCAAATCCAAGTCTGTCTTACTCCAGCAAGTACACTCCACATTCTACTTCCCTATCCCACATATCGGTATATCCTTTGTATATAAATAGATTGTTGCAAAAGTCTTATGTAGTTTTAAAAGAGAAAGAGAAAAACAAATATTGTATATTAGCGCATATATGTGGAACCTAGAAAAATGGTATAGATAAACCGGTTTGCAAGGCAGAAATCGAGACACAGATGTACAGAATAAACAAGGGGGGGAAGGCCGGGGTGGAGGTATGAATTGGGAGATTGGGATTGACGTATATACACTAATATGTATAAAATAGATAACTAATAAGAACCTGCTGTATAGCACAGGGAACTCTACTTCACTTTTCTGTACAGTAGAAACTAACACAACATTGTAAAACAACTCTACCCCAATAAAAATTTAAAAAAATAATAAAGACATAAAAATAAATAAATAAATAAAACATATAATAGCAAAGCAGTTACAGGAATAAAAGAAAAACAAAGTCAACTGTGCAAGACCTCTATTTGGAATAATTCTTGCTTACTTGACTATCTCTGTTATCAAATGGAACAAAATCTACTTCTTTTTAAAATCGTGTATGATCCAGATAGTTCATTAATTCACATTATTAAACACTTATCTGCACATGACAACAAATCAATACAGCTAAGATTACTCTTTAAAAAAAACTCAATACACTAAGCTGATATTATTCCTATATTACAGATGAGGAAACTGAAACCCAGAGAAGTAACTAACTTCCCCCAAACACATGCTGTTCACAAATGGTACAGAGTCAAAATCAGTTTGGACTGACCCTGAAGCCTAAACTCTTCAATCACATTGCCTGCATGTATTTAAGAAGGTTTCAGGCAATGAACTAGAAATTGCTCACAAGGTCTGTATACAGAGCTTGCGGATATCATATCCACTCTACCCAAGGCAACCATGATATGAATCGTCTTGTATCTCAAAGACCAAGAGGTGATAAGGAAGCTGGTGATGCTGAAAATAAAGAGCCATGTTCTGAGGTGGTTTAAGTAAAGCATCTATAGGTAATGCTGAAGAAAGAAGTAATATTCACTTACAGAGGTGTCAGATAGCACACACCTCTGCTGCTAAGATGAGCTTACCTCTGTTTAAACAAAACATACCAAAAAAAAAAACCAAAGCCTAGAGGAAAATGTCCCCACAGCTACACAGACTATCTACAGATTGCACAATAACTTTCAGAGGCCAGGAGCCCAGGAATGCTGCAAACCTTAGTAAATGGCAGCAGAAATCATTTTCCTAAAACACTCTAATCAATCACAAAAATTTTCATTTCAAGTTAGGATCTGCAAAGGTCAGGGGTTATGCCCCAATGTTTGTTTCTATTTCAAGGGTTTACAGTGCAAACTGCTGCTTAAATATTAAAGCCCAAGGGGGAGAGGAAAAGAATCAAGGTTTATCCAGCTCAATTCACCTTCACAACTTGTTGCAACAACTTGCAGGAAAACATCTTGAGACTGGACAGAGGAGTGTGGCTTTAATTTCAAATCAAGTGTATTCTCAAGGAGTCCCCAAACACATTTGACATTTGACAGGAAGGTGACAACATGGGAGGCTGTGGTGTACCTCCTAAAAGGGCAGGCAGTACAGGCAAGAGATGAGCAATTATACTTGTCACAGAATACGATATTCTGGATTCCCTCTGTGGCAAAGGAAAAAAAAATTATAGAGCAAACTTTACCTCCTCCATCAATGATTCCCAGCATGACCAAAAAGAATCAGAATCTAGTAATGTAAAACCAGCTGACAGATATATAGAAAAAAAAAAAATCAAGATTGAGGTCATGGCCCTTGACATGCATCATTTACACTAAGGATTCCCCCACTTATCTGAATTAATTTCATGTACCTCATCTCATTCAGATAATTGAAGTTTTCCTCTTAGAGTTGTAAAGTGTTTACCTCACCTAATTAGTAAACTATCCACTTAAAAATGCCACTACAAAAATTACCACCCCCTCCTCTCTACACATAAATGTATACTCCACTATCCTTAAAAGTATGAGATTTTGGGCTTCATGGGGAATACAGTTCAACAGTCCTCTTTAAAAAATTAGCACAAGAAATTCTACACGAAAAGTTATGGTCATTACTTTTTTAATAAGTGTCTCCATTACTTGTTAAAGACATGGTAATTTGGGTATTCAATACATGACTACTGTTCTGAAACCAAATTAAAGGTTTAGACTACTAAAGAGTTTGATGACTTGCCTCAATACAATAACTGGGATTGTATGGAGGACAAAATCAAAGAGGTCTCTCTTTTTTTATGAGCAGGCATTTAAGGGCCTTTTAATTAGAAGTTTACTCTTTAGTATATAAGTACTAATGCACAAAAATAGGGCCATTAGGGCTTCCCTGGTGGCGCAGTGGTTGAGAGTCCGCCTGCTGATGCAGGGGACACGGGTTCGTGCCCCGGTCCGGGAAGATCCCACATGCCGCGGAGCGGCTGGGCCCGTGAGCCACGGCCGCTGAGCCTGCGCGTCCGGAGCCTGTGCTCCGCAACGGGAGAGGCCACAACAGTGAGAGGCCGGCGTACCGCAAAAAAAAAAAAAATAGGGCCATTAAATTCACTTTTTATAGTGCCATAAAACTTCTATTTGTAAGAAATATAAAATAATATACATTTAATCAAACTCCAGAAAAACAGAAATGTGCAACACCTAACAATACATGGTAAAAATTATATATTTTCTTCTTAAATAAACTCCCTGCCAGATGACTAATGATGCTATTTTGTATGTGGATATGCTTATAATTTAAAATATACAGACTCCCTAGTACTTCTGATGGCAATGAAATGTCTGAACTTCTTGTATGAATTCTCAATTTCTATATGAAAATTGGTTTCCCATACTGATAACATACTATTGATTATATCCAATCAATATTTATTTATCACCTGCTATGTGCCAGGTACTGTACTAAGTGCTGAGGACACCGACAGGAACAGCACAAATTCGGTCCCAACACTCGGGGTACACACAGTCTAGAAAGAAAGACAGATAACGAACAAATGTGCTATGGGAAAGTATAACAGATATTTGGTCAAATGAAAGCTCAAAACTGAGAGAAAACCTGGGTAGAAAATCAAACACCTGAAAATAATCAGTTACCACTGAAATTGGATAGAAATCACCCAGTAAGTAACTCAGCTACGAAGGCAGAGAACCAAGAGCAGGGTAGTCAGGAAGGGGATCTACGTAATGACTGGATGACCAGGGTGTCCTAGCGTCAGATGCAAATGAAAGTTGACCCTCAAAAACAGCTGAAATTATAACAGCCAAAGAGCCCAGCTCTCAGCTGTCCTGTCCTCAGTACCTAAGAAATCAATCCAGTGAGTGTGAGTCTGAGAAGCAATATCAAAGTATCTTGACTCTGCTAGTTCTGCCCCAGCTGAAGTAGGACCCCAACCGTCCACCATGGACAAGACCAGGTCCAAGTTCCCTGAGGGGAGAGAGGATGGCGAGGAGAGGGAGAGCTCTGGAGCAGGCTCAAGACAAGGTTCCAGGTCCACAAGGGATTTGGAATACAAAAAGGAATAATAAAAGAAATATATCAACTCTATGGATTATTTTATGCTAAGGAAATACTGCAGAACTGCTTCACTTTTAAAAATAAGTACTCCAAAAAATTGTAATCTTGAGTTTAAATGACTTAAGTGTGACCTTCAAGTGTGGGAGAAAACGACTAGACAGTCTCACTAATTCTTATCAATTGTCTGATTCTATAACCTAATTCCATCTAAATCAAATCTATATTAATATATTCTAGATGCTTCACACATACTTCCCTAAAATGTTTATGCCATATATTTCAAAACTCCTGATGAGTGAAAGCATTTTTCAAAATGAGAATCTCATTTTGAAACTCAGTCAAAGTGAGTACATCCCAAGGATATAATAAGACACCATACCTCTGTGAGCAATGGATGCTGAGGGCACCAGAATAATTCCAGATCCCACCTCCTGAAGAGGCTGGGGATCTTAAGGTATTTTCAGTCTTAAAAATCAATTCAAGAAGTGGGTGGAAAAGACAGAACAGGGAGTGGGTGGGCCAGGTAGCCTGGGACTGACACAGGAACCAGCAATGATAGATATGAAATTATTTGCTCCCTACAAATTAAGCACTATCATACTCTACTGTACAGTTGTTTTCAGTAATAGTGTCAGGAGGGGGGAAAAAATGCATGTAGTCCAAAGATGATGTCCCTATGAAAACTATTATTCATATAACTCAACATACTCAAATAGGAATCACACTATGGAAATGGCCCTGCATTTGCCCAAACATTACTTGCCAAGGCTATTCAAAGGGTGGAGTGGTGGTACTTTCCAAAAGAAATGCTTGAAAATTTTCCTCAGTAATTTTTTTTAATAAACAAAGCACACTATAATAATCTATTAAAGAAAGAATATAAGCCTAAGGGAAAAAGAAAATACAGTAAGGTTTGTTTGGTTTGGGGTTTGTTTGTTTGTTTGTTTTCATTATCATCACCATGAAGCACAAGGCATCAGCCAAAAACTGTTTAAAATATCATTTCAGGACAGCTTACCACAGGAGTCTGAACTCCAAAAGTCATGTTGCTTCCAGAAGTCTATGTACTGAAAAATATATCTTTATAAAGTGAAACCAAGGCCTTAAAACGTGGCGTACAGTAACAATTAGGGTCATTCAATTCACGATTCTCAAACTTTGCTCCAGTGGAAAATTTGTATTATTTTAGCTCAACTGAGGTGTCCTATCAAAAACTTTAAATAATGGTGTCCTTTTCCAATTTCACAGTGGGTAATGTATGTTAAAGAACAAAATTCTCAATGTTAAGCTCTTGCCTCAGTTTATCTAAAATATTAGATACCTGCTACCTCTTTCAATATTGGAATTCAGCCTAACAGAGTATCTATGCAACACAAAAATGGAAATGAGGTACTTCAAGTTTATAATATCATGATTCATGACTTCCAAGCACTCTGCTACCTTCTTAAATTTGATTAAGCCCAACAAAACCACAAGCATTACAAAGTACACTTTGCTTGACATGAAGCATACAAAGATGAATAAAACACAGCCCACCTTACATGAAGCCACACCAGGGAAAATGCACACAAGCCAAAATGTATCTACTAAACACCTGCAGTAAACACTAGAGTGGGAGATGCAAAGAATTCACCCTACCCCAGCAAGGACCTGGGGACTTCTGCATTGAGGACCACTACCAGAAGGGAGCTGAGGATGCTGGAATTCGATGACTACATGTGCATAGGACCTTTCTTCCTAATTAATATCAAGGTTACATACACCATAACCCTAGGACTCTTGCAATGCCAATCTCCTGGAATTGACACAGACTATCTGAATCAAGAATATGAATAAACATTCTCAAAGTGAAAATAGTTACTAAATTCAAACAAACTGGAAAGTACTGTTTCAAGTGATAAAATGTAAAGATTGCCTAAATATAATTTGTATCATTTGATCTAATGACTCCAAATCACAAAGTAAGGCGTATACTCAAAACCCCGGGAAAAAATTCAAAGTTAGTAATTACTTGGCTTTTTTTTTTTAAGACATCAAAATCAAAACAAATTTTGGTACAAAAATATCCATTGGGGAGGTATGAATGATCTACGTAAGTGTTCGCTTAAGTCAACTAGTTCTATTCATTTCATGTTAAATCTCTTCAGGAAACTTGGATTATTTTTACTCTGCACAATAATAGGGTTGCAATAAATTAATTATTAATAATAATTAATAGTTAACTGCTGAAGTTCCTCACAAACAGAAAATTCTGTATTTCTGCAGTCTGTCAGATTAAGACGTCAACACGGTTTCAAAACAGGAGTAAAAAAGCCTTCTTAACTTCTCAAATTGGTAATGTTATAAAATTCAGTTTCCTACCTTATCTCAGTATCACGGTTCACATTTTACCTACCCAGTTTTCAAGTTCGTCAAAGAAAGTTTCATAATTCAAAGGGTACTCCTCCCACCCTCAGTACTAAAACTGTTTCTTAAATACAAGATCCTAAGGAAAATATATAATGAAAGGCAGTGAGAAATGTGAATCTATTCCACATCAAACCTGGAATGCACTAATTAAAATTCAATATTGCACTTGGTATGTGGGTTCCTACATGAAACTCCTGCCATGCTCTAGCTTAAGGTTAAACAGGTTAATAGAATCCAATAAAATGGCTCTATTGAATTATACTGGATTTCTTTTCAGCAGCTCCTTTACCTGACCATTCTGTTGAACTTTAAAATCAACTTCAGGGGTAGCACCCAATAACCAAGGAGAGCCACGGCTCACGGGGGCTGCATTCTGCAACCCACCTGGTGTGGAAAATCACCGTCAACGCACGTTTTCCATTTCAAACTGTGATACAGGTGGAGGAAAAAGTGTAAAGCCTTCTCTTTGAACCTCCCATCACACTGCCTCCAAGCGCTAACTTAAGAATTATCTCAAAGACAATGTAATGCAGTACACTTCTCAGAAAACTCTAAACGTTGCCTTTGCCAGAGAGGGGAGACCAAAAAAAAAAAGGAACTCCCTCGAGACTAAAGGTTAAATTAACGTAGTACTGCAATCTCGCTGTTGGGTACACAGCTGGATTTATAGGGCAAATTCAGAGAACCTTCCCCCCCACACCCCGAACAGACTGCCTGGGTCCCGATTAAAATAAGTATATGCGGGATCGTCAGAGGAGGAAAGGGGGCGGGGAGAGCGCAGAGGAAGCGAGGTCTTTAGCCTCCGCGGACTAAGGGGCTGCTGAGGTCAGGAGAGTTAGGGCGATAATGGGGCCAGGCGCAAAGGGTCCTTCAGGAAGACCTGGCGGCGCGCGTCGCGAGGGACCACTGGCCCGGCAGTCTCGTGGTCGGCAAGGAGGCCACTCTGCTCCCCGGGCCAAGGCCGGGAGCCCGGCCCCTCCTCCTCCCCTAGAGAAGGCGACGCGCCCCCAGCCACCCTCACCGGCCGCGCGACGAGGGGCCTGCGGCGCGCTGGCTGCGGGAAGCCGGCCCGCAAGGCGCGCAGAACCCAAGAAAAGAAGGTCACAAAATGGCCAGCGCGTAGCAGGACTGAGACAGCAACCGGGGTGCCCGGCTCAGGCCGCGGGGCGGACGGCGGCGCCGCGAACGCAGCGCGTGCGTCCGGGAAGCGCGCCGCCCGCGCGGCCCTCAGCTCCGCCCCCCGGCTCCCCGCGCCGCCGCTGCCGCAGCCCCTCTGGGAACTCCAAGCCGCGCGGCCCCGCGAGGCGGGCGCCAAGGAGGGGAGGGGCCGCGCTCCCCGCCTCCCCGCCGGCCCGCGCGGCTCCCCAGCCCGGAGCCTACTCACCTCCTCCTCCTCCTCCTCCTAGTCTCTCCCTCCTGGCCACCAGCGCGGCCCAGCCGGCGACGCGCTGACGCCGTGCCCCTCCCCCGCCGCCGCCGCCGCCGCCGCCGCCGCCGCCCCGCCCGGCCCGCGGCCGCAGCGGCCTTGGGATGCGTCAGGCGCAGGCCCCGCCTCCCGGCCCGCCCACGCGCTCACCACTCCGCCCCCTGCGCGGCCAGGTTGTTGCGGGTCCCTGACTCAGCAGACGCTCCCGCCTTCGCGAGCCGCGCCTCCTCGGCTCTCGACCCCACCCCCCCGAGCCTCTCCTCACCTGCCCACTGCCCTAGGACCTCACTTCGCCTCCCACCTCCCCGCGCGCCCTTTCCCATCTCTGGTCAGCACCCGCGTCTTCCCCCTTAAGCTTGTTTATACTCTTTCCCTAATCCCTAGTCTGGTTGTAAGCTTGCATTGGTGCCTTCTCCTTACTTCTCATTCCTTCTAGAAGGTCTTCGCTGCTCACTAGGTCAGCCTCGGTTTCCTCCTGCAGTTTTCCCGCCGGTCCCTTCTCTCCCCGGTCTCCGTACCCCTCCCTGGCCTGCTGGAGCCACGTACCCGGCTTCTTCCCTGCCACTGCTACCTGCTGTGCAGCTCGCACCTCCTAGGCACCTGCTTGGCCAACGCGTCCTAATTTCCCTCCCCCTGGTCCCCTCAGAACCCTCTGGACAGGCTCGTTCCTTCCTTTACCTACATTTTGAGCGTCCTTTCTGTTCTCACTACTCCAAATACTTCATATGCAGTTTGGGAGTTAATGGTATGTGCGCAGCCCCACTCTCCTCAAGAGTCACTCAAGTAGTTAAAAATCACAAAGCAGAGCGATAGCAGTGATGACAATCTTTAACTTTCATCGTTCCCATCCATACTTTCTCTGCGATAAAATGTCAATTAACACAATTTCTATGGGGTCTTACAGTCCACAAATTTTGCCTGTTTTTCCCTGCAACCTAATCTCACTTAAGTTCTTTTATTTATAAAATTCATAGTCTGTAGAAAGAGCACCAGGATCTTTTAGGTCTCTCGTTTAATTACCTGTAAAAGGAGGAATTTGTTTCTTCCACATTTAAATTTCTGTGATTCCGAATCAAAGGATTTTGTATTTGGAAAGAGCTTGTGGGCTAAATGAGTCAGAAGAAGGCAAAACATGCAAATGTAACTAGAAGTCTGGTAAACTTCATTTTTAAAACTGCAACTTGGAAGAGTTGGGTTGTGATGTGGAAATGAGTTGAGAGACATACCAAAATAAGGGAAACTGATTAGGCCTTTAAAGTTATATCCACAAGTTGCTTTAAATTATGTGAGTAAACATATTATCCTTAAATTGAAGAATTAAAACTATCTTCCATTCTAAACAAAATCCGGGCTCTATGAAGACCCTCAGAGTTTAAAACCATCGTTGAACTGAACAACAGCATTACAAGCATGTGAAAACCTTATCAACCATCTGTCCATCCACTTTAACACAAATTGGGAAACAGAAAAGTATAAATGCCAAAAGCTGAAAGTGAGTGTTCCTAACAACACACAAAACTAGTAAATCCTATCCCATGGAATAAGCATAAGAAGAACTCCAAAGGCTATGGCTGCCATTTCATTGCTATGGAAATAGTCATACAATTTTTTTTTAATATTTATTTACTTTCCTTATTTTTTTTGGCTGCGTCCTGTCTTTGTTGCGGCACACGGGATCTTCACTGAGGCATGAGTCATACAATTTTTAATTAACTTATCTAGTTCTTAATATCATCTGGAGTCTAATCTTTTCATTTTACTGTTGAAGAACTGACACCCAGAGAAGGTAAATCACTTACTCAGTAT
This sequence comes from Mesoplodon densirostris, assembly GCF_025265405.1. Lineage (NCBI taxonomy): Eukaryota > Metazoa > Chordata > Mammalia > Artiodactyla > Ziphiidae > Mesoplodon > Mesoplodon densirostris. Next base: position 65,151,471 of record NC_082668.1, read on the forward strand.
TGCCCAGATTAATTGGAAACAAAGCCAGAATTCAGACTCAGATCTTCCGTCTCACATAGCTGCCAGCACCTGGCTTATAGTTACCAGTTATATAAAGCTATTCAACATCAGAGGTCTTTAACTCTGCCGTTTCGCCTACATGGTCTGAGTGATATATGAAATCATACTTGGCATTAATTAGGAAGGTATCCACTGGTTTTAAGAATTCCTTTTGCACAAGCTCCATCTCACCTGGTCAGGGTTCACCTTTATTCCAGGCAATTCTGACCAGACCTCTGGAGTCATGTCCCAACCAAACACATTCATCCTTGGAGGTGCCAAGAGCTGTGCATGATTGTAAGAATTATGAAGTCCCTATTGCCAAGAAAATTACAACATTACTTGGGGGGGGGGGGGGGTGTAAAATATGAAACATAAAATGATCAACAATTCACCATTAGTAAAAAAAGGATTCAATTATAAAATCCATATTTTAAATCGGAAATTAGCCATGTAGATTAAGGGAAGCTTTTTGTTTTTTTAATTTATTTAATTTATTTATTTTTGGCTGTGTTGGGTCTTCCTTGCGCAGGCTTTCTCTAGCTGCAGTGAGTCGGGACTACTCTTTGTTACAGTGTGTGGGCTTCTCATTGTGGTGGCTTCTCTTGATGCGGAGCACGGGCTCTAGGTGCACGGGCTTCAGTATTCGTTGAGCACGGGCTTAGTTGCTCCACGGCATGTGGGATCTTCCCGGACCAGGGCTCGAACCCATGTCTCCTGAACTGGCAAGCGGATTCTTAACCACTGCACCACCAGGGAAGTCCCAAGGGAAGCTTTCTTAAAGGACAACAAAGGAAATGTAGCATTTGGATTTGTTTATAGGGAAAAGGTAAACGAAATTGCTTGAACAAAGGCATTGGGGAAAAAATGAGCAAGCTAACAATGGGGAAAAGGTACGAGATCAGATGAATTAAAACAGAAGGTTCACTTAGAAACAATAGAAAACAAAGCTGAAATGATAGGGTAGAAGACCTGAATTTGAGCCTGACAAATTTAGATTTGATCTAATGGAAGATCATTTTGAAGTTGGCAGGGGGAGGGGGTGAAAATGAGACAGGAGACCATAACGTTGTCAGGTTCTGAAGTAGCAAGTGGGATTTTAAAAGAAATGGTAGACATAAATGCCACTAAGGAAATGACTTGGGTTTAGTGGTTATATATAAGGAATCAAAGATCAGTAAGCAATCCAAGATGACTTTAAGTTTGTGGCAAGTCAACAACAGTATACATAGACCTTAGCACCTTAGAGTTGGAAGATGATCAGCCCTCAGTGGTACAGGCTCTCAATTGCTAGAGAAGGAAGCACAAAACTTCCCAAGGTATACCTTCCTATTCATCACATCCTCATCCCAGAAAACTTTAGTTTGCTGCTCAAATCAAATTAGAAGTTAAGAAAAAACCTCTTACTCTGTCATGGGCTCTTTGCTGGTGTTTTATGGTCGACCTATTTTTACTTCCGTTTCAGCCCCACTGATGTAAAAGTGCTCGGTAGTGCAGTATATAATGTTACAACTGGAAATAAATCAATAAGTGTTAAATACATACCAAATGCTGTTCGGCACTCTGCTAGGCCTGGAGAGCTAGAAAAGTATAAAAGGGCCTCTACCTTTCATAAGCTTATAATCTGGTTGGAGAAAAAATGTCAACACACTTGACACAACAGAGAATACATTCCATGGATGGTGAGAACAACCTGGGTGGACTGTAAAGTGTGCTTATATAGAAATAGTGGGAAACAGATTTGAATGAATTGGAAATGATATGATGGATACTGTTCATCATTTAACACATTTTCATTAACCTTTAAGCATGTTCTAAGTTCTGGAGGTAAAGCAGTAAAATAAAAAGTTCCTGCTCTCATGGAGCTTCCATTCCATTTAGGAGAGACAGAGAGGAACAAATAAATACACAATTATCAAACAGCAATAATTGTTCCAAAGAAAATAAAATGTGAGATGTCAAAATAAGTGTATGGAAAGTAGGTAAGATGTTTCTGAGGAACATTTAAACAATGGCTTGAATGAAAGAAACAACCAGTCCTGGCATGGTCTGGGGAAGGGCAGTTCAGGCAGAGTTAGCTATTGCAGAGACCTAAGGAGGGGTCAAGCTTAGTGTCCTTGAGACTAAAAAAGACCAAGTGTTTCTGGAGTATAAAGAGCCAGGAGGAAAGTGAGGGAGATGAAACAGGAAAGGTAAGCAAGTTCTTGTAGGTAAGAAGGGATTTTGAGGTCAGGTTAAAGTACAGATATTTGGAAGATTAGTCGCTGTGGCATTCTGGATTAGAGGAGGGGAGATTAGAACCTGTGAGACCAGATGGAAGCCTGGGTGATAATCTGGGCAGGAGGTGATGTGAGGTAGACAAGGTTGTTGGCAAGGTCAGCAGGGAAGACAAAAATGTCAAGGAGATCAAGTAATGGGTATTTATGAGGGGTGGTAGGCAGTGTTGGGTGGGGAGAGTCCACAGTGTCAAATGCAGCAAAAAGGTCAAGGAGAACAGGCATTAAGTAAGAGCTAGTATAATTAACAAGAAAAATGTCATGTGTAACCTCCAAGGGAAGAGTTCCCATAGGATGGGGTGGTGGTGAGAAGTGAGGAAATTGAGACAGTAAACTTTGACTGTAAGAATCAGTATAACTCAAAATGTACAAAGTATTTGCTCATTTTATTTACCTTTTAAGACCATTTACATTTGGGAACTATTAACATTTTAAACCCATTTAAACATTCCCAGTCAGGTCTAATTTTTTGTCTCTATACTGAAGGGAGAACAAACTTATACAATAGAGGCATATCTTATATGTTTTTCTGGGCCCAAAATCAGTCACACCAATGACTCCCTGCTCTAAATGTAATTAGAGTTCACTTAAAACACCAATGGCATTTTTCACAGAAATAAAACAAACAGTCCTAAAATTTGTATGGAATATAAAAGACCTTGGATAGGCAAAGTAATCTTGAGAAATAAGAACAAAGCTGGAGACATCATTAGTCCTTGATTTCAAACTGTATTACTAAGCTATAGTAATTAAAACTGTGTGGTATTGGCATAAAAACAAACACATAGATCAGTGGAAGAGAAGAGGGAACCCAGAAATAAACCCATGCATGTATGGTCAGTTCATTTATGACAAAGGAGCCAAGAATATACAACGGGGAAAGGACAGTCTCTTCAATAAATGGTGTTAGGAAAACTGGACCATTATCTTGTACCATATACAAAAATTAACTCAAATGGATTAAAGACTTGAATGTAAGACCTGAAACCATGAAACTCCTCAGAAAAAACATAAGCAGTAATCTTCTTGACATAGGTCTTGGCAATGATTTTATGAATTTGACACCAAAAGCAAATGCAACAGAAGCAAAACTAAACAAGTGGAACTATATCAAACTAAAGAGCTTCTGCACAGCAAAGGAAATCATCAACAGAACAAAAAGGCAACCTACTGAATGGAAGAAAATTTTGTGAATATTTTCTCGTACAACTCAGTAGCAAAAAATAATTTGATTAAAAAATGGGCAGAAGGTTTGAATAGAGAGTTTTCCAAAGAAGCACACAGATGGCCAACAGGTACATGAAAAGATGCTATACACCATTAACCATCAGAGAAATGCAAATCAAAACTACAATGAGCTATCACTTCACACCTGTCAGAATGGCCATTATCAAAAAGACTAGAAATAACAAGTGTTGGTGAGGATGTAGAGAAAAGGGAATGCTTGTGCACTGTTGGTGGGAATGTAAACTGGTGCAGCCACCATGGAAAACAGTATGGAGGGTCCTCAAAAAACTAAAAATAGAAGTATTATATGATCCAGCAATACCACTTTTGGGTATTTATCCCAAGAAATATATGTATTTAAACAAGCTAATAGATACAGAGAACAGATTGGTGATTGCCGAAGGTGGGGATTGAGGGTGGGAGAAAAGAGAGAATTGTTTTTGTTTTTGTTTTTAGTTTAATAAATTGAATTTTTTTTAAGTCCACTCTTACTCCTGGGATATGGCAAGAGTCTAACAGTAGAAACACTAAAGCAGATGTAGTACCATGTCAATTATGATTCCATTGCTGTCAACTGTCAGATCCAAACCATGTGGGCTGTGGATATTACCTTTAACACATCACATAACCTCACTGAACTCCAGGTTTTCATTAGTAAGGAAGAGGAACCTCTCATATTTCAGGTTTAGAGGAATACAAGTTAGCACTTCTATAAAAGAGAAACAAATATAATTCTGTGAGATCCACATGACTCCAACATAGTTTTGCAAAGTCTTTCCAAAAGACAATTTGGTTGAACTAGATGTTCTTTTGTTCAACAACTTGTGAGACAATTAACAAGTACCCTTCTTCCCTGGAAACAGGCTAGGCTAGTTTTTGGCAGATGGAGTGGAAGGAGAAAGTCAAGCCCCCTCCATTTGTAGCTCTGCAGCTTTAGCATCCCAGGAAACCAAGCCTGACTCTGGCTAAGTTTTGTCTACACATGCAAGTACATGCCTTCTCTCAGTTGTCTGATGTAGATAGGTAGAGTGTGTTAATTTGTTAGGTGTTATTGAAGGATGGAATGCTACTAGCACTCTTTTTTACTTGGAATATACTTCGTTTTGGGGGTCTATTGGGAACAGTTAATTTCTTGGGATGGTCTGGAAAGCTTCATTAAATTCAATGAAGGAAAAATAACTAAGTTTTTCTAAAAATCATCATGAAATATATTATGTTTAAATTGCTGGCCCAAACGCTTCTCAAGTCAGTAGTGACCAAGGATTCCTAGTATTAATGAACAATTATTTAACATATTGCTGAAATCAACACCATATTTAGCCTGCAAAGCCTTCTCATTTTTGGTGCTAAAGAGGCCAAAAACATCAGTAGCCCAGGAAGCATAAAATGTACTCTCTGTTGATGAAATGATCTCTTTAAATTAGGGCTTAGCTATTCCAACACTATAATGCAAGGGAATTTGCTTTATCATTGTTACCTTCTGGCCTGGAGACAGAAATGTTTTATGCCATGGTTCATCCTGTACCTTCTATCAAGGATAAATTCATGTTTTTGTTTAAAAAACAAAGAAAGCTTACATAATCTCTCCTCGTGATTAGCCCTTCCAGTAATTATCTGTTGCTCGGAATCAGTGTCAGGCAATCAAGTTCAGATGGCAAAAAAATATTTGATCTGCAGTGATGTGATTTAGAAGACTGTGTGCATGGAAGGTATAGTTATGCACATACAGAGAACATATTTATCTAATTTGACTGCCAGTGATTTAATTAATGTTTGTCAAGCACTTTGAACATGAAAAGAATTATCTGAAAGCTGAGAGCTATTACTCATAATCATTTTTCCTATTTGTTGAACTAAAATTTGCATACAAAAAATGTGATATGGTATCTTTGAGAGATGTGCTCCTGTTCTAAAAAACTCGTTGGACTACACTTTAAGAAAGTCTCAAAACTTCAAGGCTCTGGTTTCTGAAAGTCAAGCTTCAAGCTGGTTGGGTATCATCCATCAGTAGATTTTGAAGCATACAGGCTAAATAAACAACAGTGACAGATTGGGGAAGTTTATGCACCTGCTTATTGAGAAGATGTTAACAGGGGCAAATCTAAAATAAGAATGCATACCGCAACCTGATTTTCAAGAAGTTTTCGTACATGCCTACACTTAAAATTACCCATATTATCACCTAATTTTTTTTCTTCTAGTTTTCTCTCCAAAGAATAAAAACTGATGAGCATGAAGCCTCAGTAACAATCTGAGAAGAAAAGAAAGAATGGAAAGACCCTATTTTAGAGCTTGGAGGAGAAGCAAACATGTTTTCCTTTAACACATTTTCTCCAAGTCAAGTACAAGAACAATTGGCAAAAGAAGAAAACCTGAGATTTCTGTAAGGAGTCTGAACAAAGGTCCTGATCTAACATGATTTTTCACAGACAGGGTTTGGCAGTGCTGCATTTGTACTTACAAGAGGTTGGTGGGATATTTGTCCAACTTCCTAGGACGATAGGGTAGAATGGACTCCCCTGTGGTATAGAAGGGGTGACTCAAAAAGACACTGACTGTTCCATATGACTTATTTTTGAATTTTAGTTTCATTTCATTTACATTCTAGTTCCCTAAAGAGATTTTTTACATTACACCTCAATGCAGAATCTTTCCATGTACCCCATGCAGCACGCATACCTTTGTAGAATAAGCCTAATTAGGGCACTAGCTCTACCTTAACCCTACTAAACCAAACTTGACACATGGGCCTGGGAATCTGCCCTTTCAACAAGCACCCCATGATTTTATATTTATTAATGTTTGAGATAAACTTCTAGGAGAGGTATTACTTACTCTGTCTAGACATTCTTAGCACAATTTTTTTTTTTTTTTTTTTTTTTTTGCGGTACGTGGGCCTCTCACTGTTGTGGCCTCTCCCATTGCAGAGCACAGGCTCCAGACGCACAGGCTCAGCAGCCATGGATCACGGGCCTAGCCGCTCCGCGGCATGTGGGATCTTCCTGGACCAGGGCACGAACCCGTGTTCCCTGCATTGGCAGGCGGACTCTCAACCACTGCGCCACCAGGGAAGCCCAGCACAAATTTTACTTGTAGTAATCAGATGTGGCAGGAACAACGGTGCTCATGAACCATTCTGTGGCTCTCTTATATATTCCACTCTTTTGTGTCATTGGGTTGAGGCCACATAACTAGTACTGACCAATGGGCTTGAAAAGAAATGAAATTTGTCACTTCTAGTCAAAGTTTTTAAGAGCACTTTTTCTTCCCATGGCCCTAGAAACCCCGCACTCCAGATGGTGTAGCTATAAGAAGGAAGCGCCCCTGGATCCTTGGGAGCTAGTCTGGTGAGCAACTAGACCCTCAAGAGATTTCTTATGATCTAGAAGTAAACCTTTAACAGTTAAAGAGCTGAGTGGTCCAGTATTGTTAACTGTGCTATCATTGTGTAGCCTATGCTGAAGAACACTACTGGATTTAGCTATCTCTCTTTCACAACTGCAGAAACAGTTTTAAATTTTGGAGCATAAAATGGCGGCAAAAGAATAATAAAATGAACAGTGCACAATTTACTAAATAAATAATTTAAGAACAAATGGATATATAAAGATCACAAACAGTATGTTGCACGGTAGAAAAAGAAGTTTTTTATGTAGTTCAGTTCTGGTGCTGCTTTCCAATTCTCCCTTAAATTAAAGAATTAGTGAAATCTTTAGTCCACTGTATCTAGGAAAAATATCTTTGTCCTTGTCATTTCTAGATCCTCTTTTTCTCCAACCTGGTCATACACCATTAACAGTCCATCTTCCAGGCTCTCAGATGGATGGAGTTCCCGTACTCAATACCATCAGAAGTGGATTGATTACTTATTCGTATTTACCGCTTAAAATTCACTCCTTAAATGCATCAACTAAATTTCTATGGGATTAGCCCCTTATATTCCGAATTCATTACTGCACAGATGTGTGCAGTGCTCAAACATGGAGTTTTGCTTCTCTGTGTGCTTTGGGTGCTGCCCTCACACACCTGGGACCAGCACCTATGGGAAGGATGAATCAGACAGCTTTGGTGGAGGGGATGAATGATGGAAGAGCAACTCCCATAGAGATCAAATACCTTGCAGACATCACTGATCTATACTATTTGCTGATGTACCCCTGACAGCAGAAGGCCAGTTTTTACTATTGAACCATTACAAAATCATTGTAGTTTGAGAGCTACAAAGGCACATAAAGAAGGGGCAGGGAAAATCCTCCTTTCATGGGTTCTCAAGCACTGCAGAGACTCTTTTGTCAGTAATTATGCCTTTGCTTTAAAATCTTATACCTGCCTCAAATCTTTTTTTGAAACCAGGGGAATATAAAACACAAGCTAGCTACAGTTTGCTTCTACCATAAGTAGAGTACGGTTAATAACATTTCTTATATTTTAACACATCACCTTTCCCGTCATTCACAGACCAAACAGAAAAAAAAAAGTACTGTTCTTTTTCCTGTTGCTTTTTCAATAATTCCAAACAAATCCACATGACATTCATGCAATTATACCAAAGAACCATATGAAAAGGACCCACTGAAATCATTTTCAGTTCTATTTAGTGTTTATTTGTCCCCATTTTGAAATAGGGCCATGCTGCTTTTGTTCCTATAGAAGAGAAGTTATGATTTAAGAAAACTTTACAAAAGGGAAGCCGATCTTGATGTTATCAAACTTCCCTCTTTTCTTTTAGCAGAATGTTTGAGAAAATGCCAATTGGTGTCGCCTATCATCAGAACATTTCAAGATCTGTTTGCTTCTGAAAATTAACTTGCATAAAACTATCTGACCTTTTTTAACAGATGATATTATATTCCTCGCTGAATACTTAGCACCTATATGTTTCTCTGAAATAGTTAGACTGTTTCAAATGTTTTAGATGAAATAATATCATAATTAATTTCTACAGGTTCCCCCATTTTTAGGTGGGGACATGCATTGGTATAAACTCAGGCATCCATATTCTTATGTGGTATTAACCAGAATGCCATTTTTGTCCAGACCGTCACCGGATGGTTTTATAATTAGAAGATCCACTCTAAAATGAAAGTCTGAGGTTCATGAGGCAGAACTAGCTATGTTTTAAAGGGAAATTCTTATTAGTACAAAATATTGGAGGACAAACAAAATCAATTTTTACAGGCAGATTAACCAAATTGTTCATTATTGTAGTAAACATTGCAAAAATCAAGAGGATAGACTATATTAGCCATACCCAAGCAAGAGAATGAAGTACTATGGTCTAATTTATGTACAATAATTATTCATACTAGCATTCTCATAGTTTAGGTAATGACTCATTTTGTTCTATGTGACCTCTGTCCTCCAAGATTGGCTGTTATTAAAAAGTAGAAGCAATAAAAATAAAACAGGATTTTACCAGGCTAGCTTTGGGTTTTTAAAAATACTTGAGAATAAAGGGTAAAGCAAAGACTATTAGTGTTTAGTAATCTGGCACCTTTACATCTTTACAATAGGTTTGAATGTTTGAAAAGTAACATTTTCCCCTTAAAGCACTTTTTTTTTTCATTCCCATTCACCTGCCTATTCCTCCCCCCAAGGACATTTAGTAAGATGTCTTTAGGTGGCATATTATTTTGGTATCTAAAAAACTTGAACACAAAGATCAAGTTAGGTAAGCAGAGGCTTTTGCTTTTTCGTTTTGCATTCCTGCCACTTGGTTTTCCTTTGGGTGTAGATGGGCATGTTAGAGGAGGGAGTATGTTTCAAAAAAAGAGCTTAATAATTTACTGTCAGCAGGTCACCACTGCTAAGCAAATCTTTTATAAATTGTGAGACAGTAAATTACAAAAGATGGAATGAAAACCACTGCCAAAAGACACAATTTCCAAGGTGCTTTAAAAAATGATGAAAGGATCTAAATGTCAGTGCAAGAATACACATACACAGATGAATTAAATTCTTAAAGGTGTTTCACTCTATTTTTTTATTGAATTATAATTGACATATAATATATTAATTTCAGGTGTACAACGTAGTGATTCAATATTTTTATACATTATGAAATGATCACCATGATAAGTCTAGTTACCATCTGTCACCATACAGAGTTATTATAATACGATATTACTGACTACATTCCCTATGCTGTACATCACAACCTCGTAATTTAGTTATGTTATAGCTGGAAGTTTGTACCTCTTAATTCTGCAATAATTTTTAACTTTTCATTCTGGGAATTTCCAAACATACACAAAAATGGAGAGAATGTTACTACTATAAGGGACTCCCCATGAAGCCATCAACATGTTTGCTTCAGATTTGCTACTCTTGCTTCAGATTTCATGATTTCTATGATGTTGTTTTATTGCTGGAATATTTTTAAAGAAAATCCTGATGTTATGTTATTTCACCCCTAAATGAAACAGTATATCTCAAAAAATAAAAAGAATATTTTCTTATGTAATCATAACGCAATTATCACACCTAAGTATGTTTAAAATACCTATTCTCACATCCTTTAAGTCATTGTATGTTAACTATTAGCATTTTCTTATATGATTTTTACCTTTATTTTACTTTCTCCTTTCTAGGCATCCCCTCAATTAGCAAAAGAAATCCTATACTTGGATTAGGTTATTTTTAGCATATCCCTGGGACCCTGCCTATGCCTTTCTCTGGCATGGTGTGTTATTTAGAATCTTAACACTATGTCTGAATTCTGCATTTAAGTTGGCATGATACAAGAAAATTAAATTAGAGTTTTGCTCAAATTCCAAAGTTTTGTAGCATGTAAAATTACTGTAATTTATAAAAAAAATAAAATAAAATGAATCCATAATCTAGCTATGACTGCATTAAGTAATCTACTAGGTAATGTCTAGGATGTTTTTCCTGGGATCCTTTGTTTACAAATATAGAAAACCAACTTTAGCCAAATAAAGCCAAACAACAAACACATAAAAATTAAAAAGTAAATGACTGGAAGAAAAGGTTTAAATGCTAGTGGGAATCAGGATGGGAATCAGACACTCTGGGAGAAGAGAGTTCTATGGAGCGGAATCTTGTGGGCAGTCTCTTGAGACCACTGCCATTGTGATGAGCCAGACCAACGTGTTTTCCAGCTGTGTATCACTCCGCTCTGCTCAGAGTTATAGTCTATGCCATGTACTTACTCCTTGGCTAGGGCACAGTAGTATCCCTTAAAACTGGCAGTCCCACCAACCCACACACAATGAGGCAGAGGTGGATTCCCAAAGAAAAGTCAGGTGTTGATACCAGAAACGAGAATGAATGCCTGGTAGGCAAATTCAGGTGAGGCAGGATGAGAATATAGAACCCCTTCTTCTCATCAGTGACTATCCTTCCTTCAGATCTTATTGATGGGTCTTTGAAAACCAAGCTCTCACCAACTCTGACATTGTTCTCTTTTCTGTACCTATGCACTACTGTCAGGAACTCCCTTTTCTCTCTGTTCCCTCATCAGAAATCAGTGTTCCAAATATCTACAAGATCCAAGCTGCCAGAACCAATGTGTTCTGTGCACCTGATACCACCGTGCTCTCTTTCTTGGGCTGGTGAGGATGGACTAAAAAATTCCAGTCTAATTTAAAACTTTCTGTTTCCTTTTTGGCTCACATTTTGCTCATTTGTTTCCTTTCCTTCAAGTACACTATTAGAATAAATAATACTGATTTTAAAACATGGATCATTCCTTCTGCTCTTTTTGCTGGAACTATCCCCTTCCATACACAAACACCCCACTCACACACAGTGTTGGCATACAGTGAGTACTGGAATTTAATTGGGTTATAGGAAATTTAGTACTGTACAAGTTTGTTGTATAATGGAAGAGTTCAGAGACTATTGGTCTAAAGGATATTGTATTTAGGGCCAAATGTTCTAATCGGTGTTTAAGAAGTTAAAAGAATTTTGTCCCACTGTCATCAGACCTAAGTGGGTCAACACTAAACATCTAGCTGTATACTTGGCTTAGCCTCCCTTCTCCATCCCTTTCCAGTTCTCTGGCCTACCAGAGTACCAAAGTGGGGATGAATTTTGTCTTGCTGGGGCTGAGGCGTGGGAAGAGGCTCAGAGAAAAACAGCCCTTCTTGGTTGTGTTTAATCAGTTCTATCCCCTGACTCGTTGCAGGGTGAAAACAAGATATACCTAAAGAAAAAAAAAAAAAAAAAAAGAACCTTTGTCGGTGGATAATTACATTCTATTGAAACTCCATACAGAAGTCATTGGAGATATTATTAATTTCCCAACACCATGCTTTCCTAGTTCTATGGCTTTTCCCTTCCCTCTGCAAGCAGTTTTTCTTCTACCTGTATACCCCCATGTTCCCTAGTATGTAAGCCTTCTTTGGGACTTCATCCCCATCCTTTTTTCTCACAACTCCCCCATGCATACACCCTCTCTTTAGTTGATCTCAGTTGGTTATCATATCCAGGGGAATCTACATTCTAAACTTTTTTTCACTAGGTTCTCATTATCATTCTTAATTCAGGATCTCGTTATTTCTCTCCTGGACAGTTGCAGTGGCCTCCTGAATTGATTCCTTCCAGACAGTCTGGTCTCTGCCCAATCACTTCTCCAGAGAAATCTTTCCAGCACGCAAATCTGTCAAAGCCCAGCTCTATCTAAACAATTCCAATGTCTCTGCAGTAGTCACAGGGCAAAATCTCAAATATTTAGCATGACATAATGCAAATGTCTATGGTCTAGTCTCTGTCTCTGCCCCCTCCACCCCTGGCATAACCTTTCAGCCCAGCCCTAACAAAAATACTTTCATTCCCTAATATGCCTTACTCTTTTATAATTCTGGGCCCTTGGCTTTGTAGTTTCTCATGTCGACCCTTCGTGGTCAACCAGGTGACATTAATTCACTCCTCCAGAGGAAACACCAAAGTTACCTCCTTTGTGAAGGCTTCCATGATTTTCCCAGACTAAACATCTCCTCAGTGATCTCACAGTAACCAGTCAATACTTCTATTATAACACTTCTTGTGTGCCCATTTCTCTCATTGGAGTGGAAGCTGCTCACATAAAGGAACTGTATAGTCTGTTTGATTCCTGGTAAGTAGCACAGAACTAGGAATATTATGGGCATTATTGCTTAATAACTTAGTGAATGGGGACACGAATGGAGAGAAACTCTTCTACAAGTGTAAAAATCTATTAAGCCTGAGCACACAAAAACAGAGATCTAGTACAGACTTCTTTGTTTGCAAATCACACAAATGCAACTTAAATTAGCTTAGGATAAAAGGAGGATTTATTGGAAAGACACGGGAATATCTCAGGTAATTGAAAAAAGAATTTGTCAACAGAATAGAGTGAAACAAGGTCTGGGAAGCAATTCAGCCCGTGTGTGTCTCTTCTGGCATTGCTGCGGGTCATGACTCTGTTCCTTCCCACTACAAACTTTGTTTCTTGGTTCAGTGGGTCTCATCACTAGCTGCACATTCAAATCACCTGAGGAGTTTTAAAGAAATATTGACACCTGGGTCCCACCCCAGGCCAAGTTGATTAGAATTTCTGGGGGTTGGTGCCAGGGCAGTTTTTAAAGGTTCCCAAGGTGATCTTAATGTGGGAAACAAAGTAGCCAGTAATTCCTGGGTTTCAGATCTCATTCCACAGCTTTCCTCTCAGGGTAAGAACAGACTGGCTGTCAGTTCCCATTCAAAAAATTTCCAGGAAGGGATCTTTTTGATGTAGGTTGGGTCCAGGGCCTACTACTGGATCCATCAATACTGGTCAAGTGTGTGGAGTCACATTAAATATGGCAGCTCACTCTGACCATTAGGCTGGAGAGTGTGTTTGAAGCAGTAATCATTCCAAAGAATGAAGATGATGCTTCTAGAATGAGACTGTTAATTTATAAAACAATATCTAATACATGTAATAAAATCATATTTACAACAAAATTAAAATTCATTAGGAAATAAATATTTGCTTGTTAGATGAATGAATGATAACATACATTAAATTATGTGGTCAATCAATATGGTTAGTAAATGATGTCATTAGTGTTACTATGACATAAATCTACTAAGTCTTGTTTTTTCCTTAGTTCTCTACTATCTATAAGCAATGTCCATCTTACAAAGTTTTGTTTGTTTGTTTGCTTAATATTGGGTCAGTTTAATCCTTTTTATACACAGAAACAAACACAGGCCTAATTTTACCATGTGAGCCAAAGTGTCAAGTTTCAGGCCAAGAAAAAAAAACAAAGGATAGGGAGTGGGCACAGCAAGAATGAACTCTGAATCCTGGCATTTGGGCATCTTGGGAGTAGCTTTTGTTAAGAAGTGTGGAAAGACATTTCCATTTGTGTTCAGGCACTAAAACGAAGGAAAGGACAAGCTACAGGGAAGGAATTTGCCAGCAGGTAGATCTGTACTTGGGCAGAGAAGGTGCCACATTCCAGGGCTGATATTAGAAAAAGCCAGAGGTGTCTAGACACTCCTGTCTGCCCTCTAGAAACCTCTCCTGGGACTGGGGAACTGAGAAGTGCCTGGAAGGGAGACAACAGTATATACTACCTGGCCAACCTCCTCAATATTTTATTTTACATTTAAAAACTTAAATATAAATGCTTTAGGAAGTGTTAACAGTGGTTACCACTGGAAAATAGAACTGGAGGAGGAAAATAGAACTGGAGGAGGGCTTTCACGTCTGCTTTATCTATCTCTGTAGTTTTATTGTTTTATGATGGTTGGCCAATAAAAATGGAAGTGTTTTTTAAAAAATAAAATAAAATACGTTATAACAGCAATGACAAAGTTTTTACACATATTAGAAGTTAGAGAAATAATCCTGTTTTTCAAAAAAATATCAAGTATAGTTTTTATCTTGATTAAGTAAACTACATCGATTCTGTACTAGCAGAGAAAAGAAAAACCATCCCTCTGGGAGAGGGATGGCAAAGAGAACTGATACTGGACATGATTTTGGTTTTTTTTGTGGCAGGAGAACCCATAAGATGAGGAGAAAAGGGTACATGAACTAGGAAGGGAGGGTGGAATTCCTGCTTGTATACCTTTGTTTTTCCTAAAGCCAGTGGCGTGGCCCTTGTTACCTTCAGCTACCTAGCACTGAAGAATAAAAGCTGTTTAGGTATTTCATGTCGTTCACAGGGAACACTCAATTTCAGTCCCTGATGCTGAGTTCCCTGGGGATACAAACAGAACTTTCTCAGTGAAAGGCTGGCACGTTAGAAATTCATTCCTGCTTCTTTTTCCTATGACTCTCTCCTGGATGTGGGGCATGGGGTAAGATAGACTGTTATTATTTGTGCTATAATGCAGGAGAGCTACTGTGGGAATTTAAATTCTACTGTGTATTTTAAAAATGATTATAAAAAGGCATTCAGGTACAGCAGGCCTTGTGCTTCTTTTATAAAGGTTTAAGAATATAAGCAAACAAATGACTGGACCGTTGTTGTTGAATCTGAGTCCCCAAGGCCCAATACTTCCTCTGAATACATACATATGAGCTCCTGGCTTTAGTGGGAGTCATGACTCACAGCTGAGGGCAGAACTTGGCCCTTTGAATTCCTGCAATGGGGCTTTCAGAAAGAAAGAAAGAACATGAATAAAGAAGGAAAAAGTCTTGAATTTTATTCAAGGCTAAGTTACTGAGGTCTATAATTCCTCACATCTGCTCAATCATCCAGCCTAAGAAGGTGCTTCTTGCCCACCTTCACCGAAGTGGAAACCAGATTGTTGAAAGTTCCACGTCTGAAGAAGCAGATGATTTAGCAAACACCTTCCCACAGATATTTGTGAGATACTTGCCTCTCTCTTGATGAGTAAAGTTTTCTTTCCAGTTGCTCTCCTTTTTGTCAGAGTGCCAGTTCCACTCCAGTATTGTTGTGCTTAGGTTTCTGTGAGGCAAATGAGAGGCAGGGGAGACACAGTCCTGGGAGAGGAAGCAAGGGCCAGGGGCCAAGTAGGGCCTGGGGAACCTGACTTGGGGAGGAGAGAGGCTCAGACGATCTGGAGAACAGTGGAGCGAGAGATAAAATAAGAGCATTCAGGAGAAGGGATTAGAGAGAGAAGGAGTTCAAGGGAGAAACATGAATAAAGAATAACAAGAATAAAAGGGTGTATAGATGACCAGAGTAAATACTGAAACAGAAAATACTCTCACTTCATTTAAAAAAAAAAAAAAAGGTGTTATAAGATCTGTTTCCTCCCCCTCCCCCAACTTTTTCTTGAGCCCTTTTTATTGACTCTTATTTGGCAATGTTATAAAATGTCAACAAATACAGACATCAGCTTCATTTTTTCTTCAGAGCGAAATAGTTTATTGACCATGTTTGTTCTGATACTATAACGGAGAGGGTTTAAGTAGAAGGAAGAATGTGTTAAAAATTAATTTTTTTTTTTTTTTTTTTTTTTTTTTTTTTGCGGTACGCGGGCTTCTCACTGCTGTGGCCTCTCCCGTTGCGGAGCACAGGCTCTGGATGCGCAGGCTCAGCGGCCATGGCTCACGGGCCCAGCCACTCCATGGCATGTGGGATCTTCCCAGACCGGGGCACAAACCCACGTCCCCTGCATCGGCAGGCGGACTCGCAACCACCGCGCCACCAGGGAAGCCCCTAAAAATTAATTTTTATTTTCATTAAAGTATGACCAATTATTATACAATCAATTATAACTAAATCCAGAGTTTCATAATCAAGAAAAAATATTAAAGTTCATATATTAAATGTTCAAGATTTGGTTATTCATATTTAACAAAAATAGGCATTCTTTCTCAAAATAATCCCATCAAAAGACAGTTTATTCATTCATTCATCCAACTAATATTTACTCTTTGTTCTAAGTATTGGAAATACAAAGTAGAAAAAGACATGAAGGGATTTACAATTTAGTGGGAGGAGAAAGATCAATCAGTGATTGCACCACACATTGGCAAATACTAAGGGAAAGTTATATTCAAGAACTGTGTGAGCACAGACTGAGGGAGGAGGTCAAATGAGAATTGGTACTTGGGACCGTCTCCCGGAGGAGATGATGCTTGAGGTAGATGTATAAGAATGATGGAAGCTGGTGTTACAGAAAAGAAAGTAAAGGCAGGGAAAAGTAAGGGAAGGTGAGACATGATATTCCAAGAAGAACAATTTGAGTATATAAACATAAGGAGAATTAAATGGAAGAGGTGGTAGGAGATAAAACTGAGAAATAAACAGGACAGGAAAGGCTTTCTGTACTAAGCAATCTATTTGGACTTGATCCTGAATGGTGTAAGAGACTATTGAGAACCTTAGACATCTGATTGATCCGAGTAGGTGTATGTTTTAGAAAGTTCATCTGAAGCACAATGAATTGAAATGGACTAGACTAGAGGCAAGGAGTCCAGTTAGGAGACTGTTGCAATAATTCAGGAAGATAGTGGCTTACCTAGACAGTTACTCTAGAGATAGAAGACGTAAACGGATTTGAATGTATTTAAGAGTTAGAACTGACTAAACTTGGTGACTGAACGTTAGGAATGAGGAAGAACGCAAAGTCAAGCATGACATGACTTTGTAATTATTTCTGGATAGACACAATACATTGAGAGTTTTATCTCTTGGTAGTGGGACTAGGAGTGGTGGAGGGGTCCGAGTTTTCAGGTCTGGGAATCTGGGTAGATGGTAGTATCTTCATCAAATTAAAATGGAATATTATAAACGGAATTTAAAAATGTGGAACATATGGGACTTCCCTGGTGGCACAGTGGTTGAGAGTCCGCCTGCCGGTGCAGGGGACACGGGTTCATGCCCCGGTCCTGGAGGATCCCACATGCCGCGGAGCGGCTGGGCCCGTGAGCCATGGCCGCTGAGCCTGTGCGTCCGGAGCCTGTGCTCCGCAACGGGAGTGGCCACAACAGTGAGAGGCCCGCGTACCGCAAAAAAAAAAAAAAAAAAAAAGTGTGGAACCTAGGAGGAAGAGCCAGTTTTAGAGGAAGCTATTTGCCTTAAGGCCAGTGAATCAGAAAGAGACTAGGCTCAGGATAACAGAGTCAGAGAATGGAGCTTCAGGAAAGAAGATGTGAGGACTGAATAGAGGGAGAAGAGCTCCTGAAGGAGGCTGAGAAGTGAACAGAGAGCTGGGAGAAAAGCCCAGGAAAAGCGCCGTCACAAAAGGGCAGGAAGGAGTGAGCTTCCAGAAGCATGAGGTGGTGAATAGAGGCTCATGCCACAGACAGGTTAAGTCCGATAATGACAGAAAACCACCCAGTGGGATGGTTGTACAGTTGAGAACAGGAGTATAGACTATTCTTTCAAAAAGCTTCACCTGTGAAATACAGAGAAGTGAGGTAGGCAAGGGATTTCTCGTTATCATCATCATTATTATGACTACTATAATGACGAAAGAGACTTAAGCATGTTAATATGAAAAGAGTAGATAGGATGGGAGGAGCTAGAGATTTAGGTAACACAGAGAATGATGGATGGAACAAAGTTCCTGAGAACAGAGGAGAGGGTGTTATGTATCTTACCAATGCCCTGTACAACTCTAAGGGGCACAATTCATGTTATGTTCTGTGAGTAATAAATGTGGTCTCCCTCTCTCTCTCTCTCTTTTTCTCTCTTACTCCTCTTCCTCTTTCTCTTTCTCTTTCTCTTTCTCTGCTATGTGAGGACACAACAAGAAAGCAACCATCTGCAAGCCAAGAAGAGAGCTCTCACCAGAGCCCAACCACACTGGCACCTTGACCCCAGACTTCCAGCCTCTAGAACTTACGCAGGCCTCTCACTGTTGTGGCCTCTCCCGTTGCGGAGCACAGGCTCCGGACGCACAGGCTCAGCGGCCATGGCTCACGGGCCCAGCCGCTCCACGGCACGTGGGACGCTTCCGGACCAGGGCACGAACCCGTGTCCCCTGCATCGGCAGGCGGACTATCAACCACTGCGCCACCAGGGAAGCCCTGGATGTGGATCTTGATGTTTGAATATGTTTTAACCTTGCACGATGTCTAGACTAACAATGTATGGGTTGTTTGATAAATAAATATTTAAATAAATAAATAAATAAATGTGAATTTAGCTAACTAGAGCACAACTCTAGGAGGTGCCATTTACATAGAATACAACTTGAATGGTGCCTCCAGAGTTGTACATGGCTGGCAACCCTGGAAATGCAAAGCATGCATGGAGGGATTGCCCATTTCACCTTTATACCCCATCTGAGTGACAGTTAAACTGCATCTAACCCATTGAAGCTCTCCATACTGAAATCAAGGGTAACTATTAGGTGCTCACACTATTTGACAAGTACAATCGACAAAGAAGTATAGCTAAGTGTTCTGTCTTACCAACCCAATTATCTTCTAATACCCTTCAACACACATTTATTAAGCACTCCTATGCCTCACTCAGTAGTATGCTAGGCTTTGAGGAATGAAAAAAGATGCTAAACAATCAGTAGCCTCAAACTATTTATAACCTGGTTTGAAAGACAAAACATATCTACTCACTCCAAACTGTTAGAAGATACTGCAAAGTAGTGTGAGTGAAACAAACGCTAAAGGTTAAAAGAGTTTCATTTAACTGAGAGAAAAGGAAATTTAAGATCATCTTGTTTACTGGTTTTCAAACTGTGTTTCCTGGAACCCTGGGGCTTTGTGGCGATGCTTCAGGAGTTTCACAAAGAATGATGTATTGTCTGCCAAACACTGAAGATTTAAATTGCTCCTGGGGGTTCACCATGGCAATGTTTGTAATAACAAAAAAATTAGAAACAACCTAAATGTCTTTCAATAGGGGTCTAAGTAAATTATGGTGCCTTCATACAATGGCATACTAAATAGCTGTTTTTAAAGGAAAAATAAATCTGTAGCTATTGTTAGAGAAAGATCTTCAAGATCTATAATTAAGTGGAAAATGAAAGTTGCAGAAAAATATGCATGGTGTAATCCTATTTGTGTGAAAAAAAAGAGATGCGTATGTAATGCATGTATGTCGGTGTGTGTAGCTTGTATATACCTTAAATATTATTTCTGGAAAGACACAATGTATTGAGAGTTTTATCTTTTGCTAATTAGACTGGGAGTGGTATTGGGAGGAACTGGAAAATTATTGATCTAGCCCAAACCTTTCATTTTATTAATAGAAAACAGATTGAGGAATACTGTGACTTATCCTAGGTCATACAGGTAGTATTAGTCAAAACAAAAACACAAACCCAATCTCTTGATCTGTTATTTATTTCTCTTCATATCTCAGGTAAAGATAACTATGGATAAGAATAGTTTTACAGAAGCAGTCAGTTTCTCTCGCCTCTATTGCCCACATTTCCCCTCTTTCTCTACCACAAATCATCTCTCATTCATTTCCTATCCTGTACATGCTAGCTTTTCTCTATAAAATATACAGTTGCACTCATCAAGCAGTGATACTCAAAATATCTACAAACTATTGTATTGAACAGGATTTTAGTCCTTGAAGGACAGTATCTCTTCTCTTTGGGCAGTGAGACAGCCAATGGGAGACACATTTAGTATGTATTGGTTCAGTTGAAATGCCTATTGAGTTCACAGATTTCCTGGACTACAGTGGCTCCACACCCAATCAGGAGATGCCTCTGAGTAGGGCTTTGCTCTGTTCCCGCTCAATGTGAGATCTTAGGTGATTTGCAGGACTCTTCTGTGCCTAAGTTTCCACATATGTAAAGAGGAATATTACCTGAGCCTCTCCCCTTCTCTGGGTTGCTGAGAGAAAAGAATGATACAATGGACATAAATGCTGTAAACAGTTCTTATCATCTTAGGGGTAACAGTATATTTTGGTGGAGTCAGAATCCAAGCTCTGTCCCTCACCAGTGTATGCTTTAGCCTCTGCAATGATCAGTATCTTTGTCCATTAAGTGAGAATAATAACACCGAACTCCTGGAGTTATTTTCAGGAATAAACGAGATAATGAATACAAAGGGCTTAGTTCAGTGTTTGACACATGAAGTGCTCAAATAAATAAGGTTAGTTTTTACCATTTCATTGTTGTTACGTTTTAAAATGTTATTTGGTGTCTGTTCAGGTCTACTGGTGGTATGTCACTTCAGCATTTTCTCATTTTAGAGTCATTAATATTATTTCAAATTCTCCTTTGAACATTAAGCAAACCAAGAAATACATTTTATGTCAAGAAATCAAGCTATCACTTCTGTTCACTTATCTATGTTTTTTTTATTATTATTATTCAGCAGCTATTATGTGCAAGCTAGGCTCTCGGGATACAGGGGTGAAAATGACACAGTCCCTGCTCTCAAGATGCTTTGATTCTCCTGTCATTCTCAAATTCAAGTGATGATCCCTGGCCCCGGCAAAACTAACGATATACATTGTAGATATGGGAGGTATGAGATAAAGCAAAGGCAATGGCAGCAACAATTGATTTGCAGGACACAGAGGTGGAGTGAATGATATAACTCAGATGTTCTCAAACTTTTTGATCTCAGGATCCTCTTAACACTCTTAAAAACTATTGAAGATCCTAACAAGCTTTTTAAAATATGGGTTATAGTTGGGAAAACTGGACAACCACATGCAAAAGAATGAAACTGGACAACTATCTTATACCATACACAAAAACTAAGTCAAAATGGATTAAAGATTTTAAGACCTGAAACAGTAAAACTCCAAGAAGAAAACACAGGGGGTAAGCTCCTTGACATCAGTCTTGACAATGATTTTTTTTTGACACCAAAAGCAAAGTCGACAGAAGCAAAAATAAACAAGTGGGACTACATCAAACTAAAAAGCTTTTGCACAGCAAAGGAAACCCTCAACAGAATGAAAAGGCAACCTATGGAATGGGAGAAAATATTTGAAAATCATACATCTGATAAGGGGTTAATATCCAAAATATATAAAGACTCATAAAACCCAATAACAAAAAACAAAACGAAACAAACAGAAAAACCCAAACAATCCACTTAAAAAATGAACAGAGGAACTGAATAGACATTTTTCCAGAGAGGACATACAAATGGCCAACAGGTACATGAAAAGATGCTCAACATCATGAATCATTAGGGAAATGCAAATCAAAACCACAATGAGATGTGATATCACCCTGTTAGGATGACTGTCAACAAGAGCACAAAGGATAACAAATGTTGGTGATGAACTGGAGAAAAATGTACCCTTGGGCACTGTCGGCGGGAATATAAATTGGTGCAGCCATTATGGAAAACAGTATGGAGGTTCCTCAAAAGATTAAAAACAGAATTACTCTGTGATCCAGCAATTCCACTTCTGGGTATATATCCAAAAGAAGCAAAAATAGGATATTAGAGAAATCTCCACTCCCATTTTCATTGCAGCATTAAGATATGAAAACAACCCAAGTATCCATCAATAGATGTATGGATAAGGAACACACACACACACACAGTGGAATATTATTTAGCAATGAGAAACAAGGAAATCCTGCTGTTTGAGACAACATAGATGGACCTTGAAGGCAGTATGCTAAGTGAAATAAGCCAGATAAAGACAAATACTGCATGGAATAACTTAGATGTGGAATCTAACTAAAAAGTCAAACTCATAGAAACAGAGAGTAGAAAAGTGTTTGCCAGGGCCTGGGGGATAGGTGAAATAGGGAGAGGCTGTGTAAAATGGTACAAACTTTCAGCTATAAAATGAATAATGTCTGAAGATCTAATGTAAAACATAGTGACTATAGTCGATAATGTTGTATTGTATAACCAAAATATGCTAAGAGAGTAGAACTTAAATGTTCTCACCAAAAAAAGAAAAAAAAGAAAAGGATAAATATGTCAGGTGATGGAAATGTTATTAAACTAGAGGGGAGGAATTCTTTCACAATGTATATAAGTATCAAATGATCACAATGCACACTTTAAATATCTTACAATTTTTTTTTTTTTTTTTTTTTTGCGGTACGTAGGCCTCTCACTGTGTGGCCTCTCCCGTTGCAGAGCACAGGCTCCGGACGCGCAGGCTCAGCAGCCATGGCTCACGTGCCTAGCCGCTCCGCGGCATGTGGGATCTTCCCAGACCGGGGCATGAACCCACGTCCCCTGCATCTGCAGGCGGACTCTCAACCACTGAGCCACCAGGGAAGCCCCAAATATCTTACAATTTTATTTGTCAATTATAACTCAATAAAAATAAAATAAAATATGGGTTATAGTTATTGCTGTTAGTTGTGTTAGAAATTAAAGCAGACATTTATAATATTTATTTTGTTACTTAACATGTTAATTAAAAATTATTTATAATAACATTATATGAATCTATTAACTAAATAAAAAATTAAAATTTATTATTTTACTTATTTATTTACTTATTTTATTAAAAATAATAAACCAATTACATGTTGACATAAATAACATGTTTTTGAAAAATAATTATATAGTTGTGGTATAGAATAGATGATAACTTATTGAGTTTGACTTATCTTTGGAGAAGGAGAAAGTGAAAAAATGAGTTACTCCATGATGGTGAGTAGACTCTTCTAGTAGTGGTCCAAGGATGCCTATCCACAACAGGTGATTCAGTCATACATATACCCACCCGGACATCTTTGTGGCTTAGGTTTTGAGGCTATCAATCTTATCCCAACCTCACGCTGTCCTTTGTTTCCTCTGTCCTTGACAATTGCCTGTTCAAGGATGTCCCTAAGCGATGAAGGTTAGATGTGTAATGGAGAAAGAAACCACTTGGAAATTCTGACATTTGGTTTTTCCAGCCAAAGACATTAGCCGAGACATTATTAGGAGCCATAAATGTAGCCTTGAGACAGACAGAGCATAGCCTTAGCATCACGCAGGGAGAGAGAGGGGATCAGCTTCCTAAACCTCCACTTTTATTAAAAGCAGGTCAACAACCAAATCCAAACGTTATATTGCCACTTTTGCTTCTTGTAGGTTAGTCTTACTTAGCTCAAAACACTGTGAGTTTCCTGAGCCTGAACAT
This sequence comes from Mesoplodon densirostris, assembly GCF_025265405.1. Classification (NCBI taxonomy): domain Eukaryota; kingdom Metazoa; phylum Chordata; class Mammalia; order Artiodactyla; family Ziphiidae; genus Mesoplodon; species Mesoplodon densirostris. The sequence continues at coordinate 65,174,953 of NC_082668.1, forward strand.
GTTTCTTGTAATTCTGCTCTTTCTCTTTCTCTTGACCATAATATTTAGCTTAATGTTGAACACTTAGCAGCTTTAAAATATCCAAAGTTAAAGCCATCACTTCCTTTCTGAAACCTGTTTTCTTCTCTGTTTCCCAGTGCCTATGTATAGTATCATCATTTCCCCAGCTATTAATGATAGAAAATGTAGTAATCTTTGATTTTTCCCCCCTCTATCTACCAATTCTAGTTTTACAAAAAGTCTGAATTCAGTGATGTAGAAACATGCAATGATTTTGCAGTTGCTTTAGTCACTGTTTTCAGCAATGTTCTGCTGAGTTTCCCTTCTCTCTCCCTTAAAACATCCTCAGCTGATCACAGACTTTTTGGTTACTTTCTGTAGCCCAGATTAAGACTCACCTTCCATCACTTAAAAGTCCAATCCAGGTCAAATCAAACCTTTACTTTTGTTTCCAATTCAAAATGTGCCACCTATCCTACAGATCAAGCTTGCCCCAGATCTGGAGTGACCCCAGCCAGGGGGCCTGTCCCCAGGTCGGGAGGCTCTCACCACATCTGCCCAGTGGAATCTTAGGATCTTGGTGGTTCAGGAATTGTTGTGTGTCTCCTATTCTTCCCTTTCCATGTGGAAAAGTTTGCTGAGGTTATCCTGTTCTTGTTTCATCACTGTATGTTGGGTGTGTAGGGGGAAAATAAGTTATTATTTAATTTACAGGTCTCTGTATCAAAATGAACACCATCCAGACCTGATGTAGAGAGTATCACAAGATCCTGAACTTTGGGCCTAGTCTCATAAATAGATAGGAATTTTGGATTGTCCCTTCTGGGAACAGGGTAAATACAGGGTGCAAAAGGGAGGGAATGGTAGTATGCAATCAAGGGGGCAGAGGGTGATAGATTGTATTCTTGTTCACAATATCTGCTGCTCCTCAGCATAGGAACAACATATCCCTGCCCAACGACCTTGGGTTTGCCCATGTGACTTACTTTGGTCAACAAAATAAGGGCAAATGTGGTATGTGCCACTTCTGAGTAGAAGAACCATATTAGCTAAAATAGGGATATTCCTTCAACCCAGACCCCAGAGTGACAAGAACTCCCAGCAGAAACCCAGCAGACCTGCGGCCCACATGTGACGTGAACCAGGAATATATTTGGTGCCGTAAGCTACCAAGATGTGGGGACTGTTTTTTATCACTATATACCATAGCCTAAGCTTGCTAGGCCTAAATTGCTTACTAAATCCTCAAATGGCTTCACATGCCTTGTGTTTCCTTGCCTTCTCAGCTTTTGCTTATTCAAGGCCACTTAGTTGAAATTGGCTGAACTTTGCTTTGAATCCTTGCTCTACCATTATTTATCTGTGTGACCTTGGGCAAGTTACTTGACCTCTCCTCCCATCAGTTCATCTTAAAAATGAAGCAAATGATATTAGGATATTATTTTGATTAGAGAATTAATATCTCATCCATGTCTGGCATAATATAAGCACTGGATAACAGTTTTCTACCCAACTTTATTTTTCACCCAAGAGGAAGGTAGAATTAATCATTGACTTAATGTTTTGTTTTTGTTGTCATTCTAGGAATTTCCCAGAAACACTTCTAGCTTCTGTTTTTTACTTCAAAGATTTAAGAAATCTGATTACTATTTCCAAATATATTCTATTCTAACTAGTAGGAGACTTAACTTATGTTGTTTTCCTCCTCTACCTCTGAAGTCTCTATATGTTTTATTTGTAATTTCATAATATACTAAAGTTAGGGGCTTTTGTATTCATGTCTCATCCCCTTCCCCATATGCTATACTCCAAGTTATGTGAAAGTAGGAACTATATTTTACTCCTTATAACTGTGCAGGACCTAGGATACTGTCATATATGACAGTTAAAAGAATCAATAAATATTTACCCCTTGTAAAATTAAAAATGGTGAACTTATTTTAAGGCTATTTGAATACAGAGATTTTTCTGTGAGTATGTGCCCCACTGATCTACCAAAATAGGAGCTTTATGTCTCAATCTTCCAGAGACAGACATTCTTGGAAGAGGCCTGACCAGTTCCCTTCACAAATTATGGCATGTGTCTGAATGAGGCATGCAGAGCAAAGGCTCTCATTTAAAATATTTTCTCAGGGTTAGAAAATAGCATTTGGAAACTTAAAAGCTGTAAGCTCTGTTTTTTAAAAATAAATTAAAAAAATTTTTGAATTGTACATTGTCTTTGTTTTTAGCAAAATTCAAGTTCCTAGCTGACTTCTATTTGTTTGTTTTCTCTGGGAACCAAGTAGCTGTACTACACCCAAGCATGTATCATTTCACGACAATGACTCAGAAAGCAGTGCAGATGTCATGGCTTACCTAGTCCCTAAAAAATGCCTACCATGCAGGAAATGAAATAAGGTTCCTGGACTCAGCAGAAATAGGGTGAGGATAAAGAGGGTGCTTTGAATTTGTGGGCTTTCCCAGACTGCTTTGGAAACATCTCATGCAAATCCAAACAGTATCTGGGTCACAGATAGTTTTTGACCAGTAATTTCTGAATATACTTTTAGTCTTCTAGTGTGTATAGAGATGGTAGGCCTATTTAGAAGATATAATAATTTGAATAATTTAGATAGTTTGATACCTTTCTACCAATAAGGATCTTTTTCATAACAGTTTGTCATTCGAGGAACCATTTTCAAGGCCAAAAATTTTATTATGCTGAACCATAAATAAAATCCAGTCATCTAGTGCTGTTACCAACCATTTAAATATGCATGACCTTTTGTTTCTGAATATGTCTTTTTCGTGCCTATGTATATAGAAATTCAGTCCAGCTTTTTAACCAAGAAACAGCTTGGTGGAAACATGAATTGTATCATTGTATTTGACAAAACATTTTAGTCTATAGCTCTTATTACTTTAGAAGCCTGTCAAATGCTATTTAGAAACTTTCTCTTTCGTCTTGGTTATAACAAACCAAAAGTACCTAGAATTCTATGGGACATAGACTGTCAGGAAATGTTGAGTGCACCATTTTGTGGGGAAAGCAGAGACTTTTACAAGAAGACTTCAATATGCAAATAGAGAAAGATTTAAGAATATGCAAATGAAAAGGATTTAAGAATGAGGAAGGATTTAAGAAGAGAGAAATCAACATGCAAAGCAAATTATTTCATACTCACTTTGACAGCCTGGTTTTGTATACTATACTGAAAATGGGGTTGTTAAATTTCTGCCATGACAGAGAAGATTTTGGGGGGAAATCCCAAAGATGACCACAGCCTAAAAATGCACAGCTTAGAGGGGAGTTTCCAATGGACTTGGCCTTTGGCCAAGCCCCAGGTCATTCATTCAAATTCACCCCCCCACACACACTTTATAACTAAATGCTTGCCCTGGTCTAGCATGGCACTTATGCATAGAAAATAGGAGTTAGTATTAAGAATCCTCCGGCAGGAGAAATGAACTGCGAAGGAGTGAGCTTGAGTCGCACTAAAGGACCTCAACCAACATACTGTTGAAAATTATCACCTCTCACTGAATTTGAGTCTAAATGGTATAGCTTGCTCATTTTGGGCTCCGGTGAAAACCAGCACCAACAAATGACTACTAGATTGCTCGTCATATGATACAGTTTTGCCTCTTTTTCTAATTCGTAGGAAAGGCAAAGAACCATTTGTAGGCATCTTTTATATAAGCTATAGATGTACAGAAAGTAAAAAATAGAAAAAAAAAAAAGCTTTCAGACTGCACATCATGACATTTTGACACTTAGTACTTTACTGACATCTTAGTTCCCACCATCACACTCCAAGTAGAGTGTACGAGTGTTTTATCTGGTAACAACAAAGAGAAAATGGAGCAAGAATGGAGCTTGGAAGTCTGACAGACTTGAGCTTAAATATCGCTTCTGACCTTGGGCAAATCACTGAAACTTTCTGAGCCTCGGTTTCCTCACCTTCTAGACAAAAATGGATATTAATTCTTTTCTCTTTCAGTTATTGTGAGATTGAATGATCTGGATTAGAGAACCAGACTACATCTCTTAAAGACATGGAATCTGACATATTTTTTTGATATTCCCAGTGCTTGGCAAACAGTAGACATTTATAAATGTTTACTGAATGAATGAACAAATGACATATTGAAACATTAGCAAGTACAGGCCTGGCTCAATAAATATGTGTTCAATAAACGTTACTTTCCTCTGGGTAAGGTGACGGTGGGATTACTGGCAAAGTTCAGCCTGAGACATTAACAGCTCCCTATTTCAGCCTAGATGAGATTAAGGCAGGAAACATTACCAAATACAGAAATTACCATTGGTCTACTTTCAAAAAGAGCAACACTGAAGGGACATGTAGGGAAGAACAAACCTCATCACGACAAGATCTTTTGCATGGGTGAAATACCATTTTTCTTTGTGGAATTCTGCAGTTGAGCCATGGGGATGCAGTTGTGTTCTTTTGGTAATTATTTATTCCTTTACACAAATGCTTAATCTTTTGGAGAATTTGTTCAAGGTAAACATACCTCAAAGTATTCTTCTGAATTAAACTGTTATTTGCCATATTTTTATGTGAAAAGTCTGAGCAGATTATTAAATTGGAGTCTCCAATGTGTCATTCAATATTCTAGCAATTTAAAAATTATATAATTTAAATAAATGTTTAGATGATCATTTCCATACATGTGATTATTGTATTTGTTATATTATATACAATGGGTTTAATTTTTCATTACATTGTAAAGGATACTGTTATTATTACTTAAGCCATGTAATTTTTTTTTTTGACCAACAGAAACACTGACAGAAAGGTAACATTTCCTATTTCCAATGTATATCAGAATTATTTTGAATGTTTATAAATTATTATATGAATAAGAGTTTATACTCTTATACTTTTTATAAAGTATCATACAAATGACATAAGGGGAAGTGAATGCATGAATTGAATTTTATCTATATAGGGGTTTCTTTTCAAATAATCTGTACAGGAAAGGATGAGTTAATGTCATTTTCCTGAGGTTATGTTTTCATACTTGAAGACACACCTTGTGTTAGCAATTTCAGGACTTGTTTTTTAGTAAGTCAAGACGTCACTGGAGTAATAAATCTTTATACATGATGGAAATTTTGAGTTAATTGGCATTACAAATTCTTGGTGTGATAACTCAGGACTGGCATTGATCAGTATGACTTGTTCAAGACAGATAGGCATGGACTATAAGAATGAATTGTATATCCAAGATAGGTACCCTTGTGCTCTGACTACAAAATTTAAATGTTATTGAATTCATAGAAAGTTCCTGAGTGAACCTAAATGGGTGGTGGAGGTAGATTCATTGAGAAAGAAAAGGCACCATATAAAACTACTAAAGCTCAAAATCCAGAGGAAAACATGAATTATTTTGAGGGGGAATGGTGAAGAACTGATATAATCTTCCAAATCATAGCAACTAAGTATTTTGGGCTATCTTCCGTTATAAATAGTAAAATACGGAGCAGATGATAGATTTTTTTTAAGGCACTTAAAAAAAATTTATAGCGTTTAAATTCAGAATCTAGAAAAATGAACCAGGAGGTGGGCACATATTCTGACTCATGAAGGGGAAATTGGTGGCTTCATTGAGCCTTGTAGGTTATACTCTGCTTTAAACTAAGATCTGTAAAACCTTCCTATGCACTATAACATTCTGTAGATGTTGTTGGTGTCACACTTTCACATCTTCACCTTTGAACATGGCATGTATAAATATTTATTATCATAGATAATAGCAGATAATACCAATAAAAGACTATTGATGCAGTTTGGACTTTTAGCTACTATAGCTATTGAATGAGAACTCTGCAAGTATTATAACAGCCCTGTTCCAAGGAAGTGGCTACAAATAATACAATGGGCCAAAACCTAGACCCGCCATGGATCTTGAATTACTACAAGGCATAGGCCTTGTATTTGAAGAACATAGGAGCTTTCCCTTCGTGCATGCTTATGCACATGGATAGTGAACTGCTGCCTTCTCCCATTGGTGATGACATCAGTGCAATTTCCTACATTTTAGGAAGAGGCTTCATTTCAATTCCTGAGACAGTCTCCAGTTTCTTGTTGGGAATAGAAACCCAACCAAAGCCAGCCTGTTCCCCTGGGGCAGTGGTAATGTGCTTAGCCTCAACCAACCACTTATTGTCAGGGGCCAAGATGTGTCTTTGTTTAGCACTTCCCACTCGTCTTTGCCACAAAGCCCTCACTCAATGACTTCCCCCCTAAGTAGTACCCCAAATTATATTATTATAGTAGATATTCTTTTGCTTTGCCCAGAGCCCCTCTTTTGGGTTGATATTCTGTTATGAACCTCATTGAGTCCCCCCAGATTCATATGTTAAAGTCCTAACCCCCCAATATGGTGGTATCTAGAAGTAGAGATTTAGGAGTTAATTAAGCTTAGATGAGGTCATGAGAGTGGAGGTCTCCATGATGGGATTAGTCTTCTTATAAGAGGAAGAGACAGAGGTCTCTTGCTGTCTCTCTCTGCCATGTAAACACAGTGAAAAGGCAGCCGTGTGCAAGCCAGGAAGTGGGTCCTCACTCAGGGACCAGATTGGCCAGCACCTTGATCTTGGACTTTCCAGCCTACAGAACTAAATTCCTATTTCTAAGCCACACAGTCTATGGATTTTGTTATGGCAGCCCAAGCTGACTAATACAGTATCTATTCCCCAGCTACTGAGAAAATTAGCAGCTGAGGCTCACAGATGTGTCCCTCACTGAGCACAGCCTTGCCCATGTAATAACACTTTCCAATGGAGAGGCCAAGGCCAGAGTGACTCAGGAGCAGCAACAAGGATTCAGCTCTTTGCCTCATTTCGTGAAACTCCCAATGGCTATTGTAGCTCCCGCTTGTAGGATTAGCCCAAAGACTGATCTGCAACCAAATTGCCAGCCAACTGCCCCCTTTGCCTAATCTCACCTTCCTCACCTCCATGCAGGCCTGTCCCCTGAGATCACTTTCCAGTGAACCTTCTGCATGCCACTCTTTGATTCAGAGTCTATTTCCAGGGAATCCAATTTAAGCTAGCTATGATCTCTTAATTGTGAATATCATCACTTCTTAGAGAATTTTAATGTTCTGCCTCACTCATCAGAATCTTAAGCATCAAAGTTATTCTAGGTTGATAGAGAATCTGTGGAGTCAGCTCTTCATCCTAGAAACCTAGTTCTCTTGCCTCTGGCTCTGTCCATTCTCTGCATCTTTCCCTTCACCACTGGTCCCCTCCTCAGCTTTTTCCACCTAACCTGAGTCCATGCAGGTTGTATTCAATGCTCTAGTGAGGCAAGATTGTTCCTTAACACCAAATCCCACTGCAGTGCAGTGGTTCTGACTTTTCTGGTTCCCAGACACATTTGGATTCTGGTATATTGGTAGCTCACTTAGAGCGATTCCTCTGTGTCCTTAAATATGACACTCAATAGCCAGTCTGTCATGCCACTAGGTGCATAAAACTGTTACTTGCCCTTTCACGCCTCTTAAATATTTCCAAGGCAAGGTCTTTACATATTCCAGAAAACATACAACTTTCAGAGATTCCAGGTGGCTCTCATACTACACTTTTTAATTCTCTGTTGCTTACCTAGAACTCTGCAATGAAATAAGTAAACTATTCAGCTCAACATTGCTTCTGAAAAATATGATAAAATCAACAACATTATCTGTTGTAGCAAAGACAAAAATTACCCACTGATCTAAAAATTTGGTAGCACGCTATCAAAGGAAGCTATAATATACTTGTTTGAAAACTACTTCTGGAAGTCTGAGCTTTATTAGTAGTTGCTGTATACATATGCAGGGCACTGTATGCAGCTCTTTAGAAAGTTCTCAGTTCATTCCATGGTGAGCTACCTGAAGCTGAACTTGAACCAACATCTTAAATCAGGATCATGTTGTCCAGGGGGTATAGACCAAGATGGATAGATCTTTTACAGAATGGTACGTGAAGAGGACCTATTCATGTTTGGCCCTATCAGGCCTACCATGCCCAGTACCACCTCCTACTGGGACATTTATATTGTCAGGACTCATTAATCAGCTTCCTCCAGGCTGTGTACCCATCATTTTTCAAAGCAGACTGAGAAACAGTTGTATCAGAATCACCTGGATTCTATGAAAAATGCACATGCCTAGATCCCACCTCAGACCTACTAAATCAGAATTTGAGGTGTCATGCCCAGGAAGATATGTTTTTAGTAAGCTTCCCATGTAGTTTTTAATGCCTTCTGATGCTAAGAACCACAGAGTAGTCAAATGGGCATATAAAAACGAGAGGCCTGATCTCTTGATGGGAAAATGAGTCTGGGACTAATCTTTTCATGATTTCCCTTCACTTCTACCTCCTAATGCTTCTCTTCCCAGCATCTAGTTTCCTCTTGCTTTAAGCTCCTAACCCACCTCTAACCATCTGCTCTATTGTCCAACAAAGTGGCAACTAGTCTCTTCTTAGCAAATCCCCCATCATCAGACAATGCTCTCATCTGGGCCTCAAGGCGGTCATCTGAGCCAACCAATTCACAAGTGCACAAGTGAGGTAATAGTAGGCCCTTGATTTTGCCAGGACATTTTTGTGAAAGCTCCTTTCTCTTTTTTTTTCTTTTTCTCCTCCCTTCCTTCCTTCCTTCCTTCCTTCCTCCCTCCCTCCCTCCCTCCTTTCTTTCTTCCTTTCCTTCCTTCCTTCTTTCTTTCTTTCTTTCTTTCTTTCTTTCTTTCTTTCTTTCTTTCTTTCTTTCTTTCTTTCTTTCTTTCTTTCTTTCCTTCTTCTTTCCTTTCTCTCTCTGAATGTGGGGATGGGAGATTTCTGAGGCAAGACACACTAAATGGCACACCAAGCCATCTAAAGTGTTAGCCAACAGCTAACTCCCCTTTACTATTTTTGTTTTACATTTTTTCCTTTCCTTTCCTTTTCAAGATTTCTTCTTTTCTCTACTTGTGAACCCAACGTTTCTCTAAAAACACTATATTTTTTCCACGATGTTGCTCTTGGAAGCAATAATGGAGGTTCGAACAGAGAGCAGTCAGGAAGTGATGGGGTTGGGAATCGGGCCATGTCTACTAATACTGTGTACCCTTAGATATTGTTCCTATTTATCTAACTATCTTGGTGATGTGTAACCCGTGTTCCCTGGACTGGATGCTGTGAGGTGTCACATTCAGAGAAACTCCAGTCTGACTTTAGGATGCAGAAGAATAATGAAGATATTTAAAAACTTCTGAAAAATCGTCAGGCTTCTCTGCTTCTCCCTAAAATCCCCTGCTAAATATATCTCCCCTCTCCACCCCAGAGTAGTTTCCTCACTGTTTTGCTGTTGAAGCTTTGCCCCCTCTTCCACACTGCATCCTCATATGCCACACTCCCCAAGTGGGCGTGCTCTGCCTGGCTCGCTGGAAAGAGATATCTGGTCTTTGGCTCTGCCTTTTTCCCGGTGAGAATCGGCTTGCTTTCTTACCCCCAGAAATTCTGCTGAATAACATTCCCATGTCTATCTTACAGCTAACTGACCCACTGAATCATCCATAGAGTGCAGTACCACAGGAATCTGAGGGGCAAAAATAGCCATGTCCCTCTCCAGGCCTACGAATCATAAGCTGCAAGAAGAGAGAAAGACAGGAAAGAGAAAGGGAGAGAGTTCAAGTCTGATTAGTTCTTTCAAAGAGTGAAGATATGTTTTTTAAAAGGAATTCTTACCGCCGCCTCCTTTTTCTTTATAAAACACCATCAGGTACATAGTAGGTACCCACTGCATATTGGTTATATCATATCATTCTACAAAAGAGACAAAATGAGATTTCTAGTTTATCTCAAATGGATTTTATGTAAATTTTTTTAATGAATTTATTTATTTTTGGCTGCACTGGGTCTTCGTTGCTAAGTGCAGGCTTTCTCTAGCTGCGGTGAGCAGGGGCTTCTCTTGTTGTGGTGCACGGGCTTATTTGCTCCACGGCATGTGGGATCTTCCCAGACCAGGGCACAAACCCGTGTCCCCTGCATTGGCAGGCGGATTCTTAACCACTGCACCACCAGAGAAGTCCTGTAAGTTTTTGAAATCTTATAAATTCTCTTAAAACTTATCTCTAATCAAATATAATTACAGATAAAAAATAAGTAAGTCTGGGATTATCTGCCACTTTGTGTTATTTGGGCTACTGCTACTGTCTAGTTATGAGCTGACTGTACCGATAAAATTCTAAAATATATCCAAGATCAAAATCAAGATAGAGGGAAGAGGAGTAACATTTATTGAGTATACACGCTAAAGCCAGCCGCTGTCCACGTGTCACTTCATTTATATTGCAGTAACTCTCTGAAGGATGTGCTGTTATCTCATTTTTTGAATGAGGAAACTGAGGCTCAGAGTGGTAAAGTAACTTGCCCAGGGTCACATGAACAAAAGCAGTAAAGAGGATTTGCACTCAGATCTGTCAGGCTCCCAAGTCTGTGATCTTTAGCCACTATAACATGCAGCCTTATGATTCTGAATTTTATTTTACTTTGGGGAGTTGTCTTGGGCTTACTCTAACTGTTTTGTAGATGGTGAAGAGTCATTTCTGTCTATTTAAGCTTTAAACACCAAAGAGCAAAGTACATCATATTTCTACATATGAAAAGCCATTTGGAGTGTAACATAGAGGATTGTCGTTTTGAAGCACTCTCACACATAGTAATTGCTGACCCAGTACAAGAATCTAACACAAATTGCCAGAGTCTTATTTATTATATTGTACTAGAGCCAGAAAACCTAGAAATCCAGTTTGGTATTGGCTTTCCAACTCCTGAGCTGAAAGGGAGCCAGGTAAAGCAAGCTGCCTTTCTCATTGTCTTTTTTTCCAGAGGCCCCAAGCTAAGACATCAATCACATTTGCCCCTATATTCCACCTTGAGTTGTAAAGTGTGAGAGTGTGATTCAGCCCCACTTGTTGAATGTCTACTATTCTACTATCTCATTCTTTTTTTTCTCTCTCTTTTTTTCCACTTTTAGCTCAAGTTTCTGGGCATATAAAGATAAAATGTAAAATGTGATAGGTGTATGCTTTAATGATTTACAGAGGTAGATTCCAGCTTCCTTTTAAGGCCAGAACTATGGATTTTGCTTTTGTTTTATTGTTTCTTATCTAACCAACTGGGCTGTAAGTTTTCTTTAGGACAGGATCCAGGTCTCATTCATCTTTGTAGCCTCCTCTCTCTCTCTCCCCACGTGGCTTATCCCAGTGTTTTACACATTGGAGGCCTTTGATACATGCTTATTGAAATACATGTGTGAGTAACTGCAGATGATAGAGGCATAGAGTTCTATTTTTGTCCAATGCCAAAAAAAGGTAGCCTCTGTGTCTCAATGGTTTAAGAACTTTTGTTGCAGTCTAAATAGGTTTGAAATGTTTAGTTCAAAATTGGCTCAGACTTCTGTGTAATTTAGAATGCATTTAGCGGCAAGTAATGGAATAACCAACGAAAAGCAGCTTAAGGAGGAAGACTAGATGAGATGATATGACAGCAGGTCTGGATGAGGTGTGGTACACAAACAGTATCATCAAGGACCCAGGCTCTTGGCATCTTTTGTTTTTGCTTCCTGAGTGTCTCATTGTCACCAGATGGATGATTCATATCCATACATCTTGTCTTCTTAGAACTTATTTCCAAGGTAAGAAAGAAGAGGCAGAAGAGGGTTTCTTCACACAATTTCCCCTTTTGTCAGTGTACTTCCCCTTTCCTCTTATTGGCTAGCCAGGATCACATGCTCATTTTATACCACTGGCATCTGGTGAACAGAATTACCACATACTGTAATTGGCTTGGACCAGTCATGGTCATCCACTAGGAATTAAGGAGGGTTGCACCTTTTCCAAGTTATCTTTAAGTTAGAGCCCTGTTATCTCCTACTTGAACAACACTAGAAGGAAGTCATGAGGCGTAGGTGTTGGTGAGGAAAACAGCAGCATCTTTTACCTCCTATGTGAAATAATTTGTCAACAAGCAGTTTCTGCCAGAGATGTGAGCTAGTTTGTGAAATTCTTAGACCCCAGTACAGGGGCAGGGGACTCCTATTTTTTATTGCATACCTATTACTTACATACGTTATTTAATTTGATCCTCACACCATCAACCTAGGAGGTAGGTATTTTCACCAGTTTACAGATGAGGATACTAAGGCTCAAGGAGGTTTAAAAAATTGCACAAAAGCTAGAGACCATCGTGAGATTCAAATCTATATATGTCTCACTTTAAAATCCATGCACTTTTCTCCATATTTTAGGGTCTAATGGTTAATTTTATGTGTCAACGTGACTGGGCTACAGGGGTGTCCAGATATTTAGTCAAACATTATTTCCAGTATTTTTGTGAGAGTGTTTTTATTTTTTACTTATTTATTTTTTATATATTTATTTATTTATTTATTTGGTTGTGCTGGGTCTTAGTTGCCGCAGGTGGGCTCCTTAGTTGCGGCATGTGAGCTCTTAGTTGCAGTATGCACGTGGGATCTAGTTCCCTAAACAGGGATCTAACCCAGGCTCCCTGCATTAGGAGCGCGGAGTCTTAATCACTGTACCACCAGGGAAGTCCCTGTGAGAGTGTTTTTAGATGAGGTTAACATTTAAATGGACAGACTGAGTAAAGCAGATTGCCCTTCCTAGTTTGGCTGGGCCTCATCCAAACAGTTGAAGACCTGAATGAAACAATAATAACACTCTCTTGATTAAGAGAGGTTTCTTCCTGCCTGATGGCCTTCAAACTGAAACATTGGCTCTGCCTGGGTCTTGAGCTGAGCCTGTCAGCCTTCAGACTAGAACTACACCATGGTTTCTCCTGGGTCTCCAGGTTGCCGAGTCACTCTGTAGGTGTTGGGACTTGTTATCCTTCATAAATTGTGTGAGCCAATTTCTTGTAATAATCTATATATACTTATATAGAAAATATTTACATTATATATATGAACAGAAGTAAATAAATACACACACACATATACACATCCTATTGGTTTTGTTTCTCTGGAGAACCCTAACACATGGTGAGAACCTCTTTTCAGTTTTGGAAGTCTTTAGCCTTAAGGAAAGACCAAACTAGCACTTGAAGTTCTGTGACCCAGAAAAGAAAATATCCCAGCCTACGCTAGGAGTACAGAAAGCTTAATGGAAAGGTTTTTCAAATCTTAGTTGAGGGATGGAAAAAGAACGTATGCTGCAAGGCTGCTTTCGGTAGCACTAACATTCTAGAATGCCACATCCTGCACAGAACCAGAGAGTTTTGACTACAGAGCAGCAGTTCTTAATCTCTATGGTTAGGCATCCTGTTGGGTTTTGATTAATTATGAACCATCGCATAAGGTATCTGTTACCTATAAGAATTAAATATTGAAGTTTGACAATGCTTTTTTAAATTTATAAATAAGAGGAACAAAATTCTCACTTTCACTTACTTGTGTTCCAGGGTAAAGCAAAGCCTTAGGTGAGAGAGGAATGAGTGGAGAGCCAGAGATCATATTGGAGGACAGCCATGCTTCCCACAGAGGGGGAATACTGTGCAACCTGGGTGTCCTGACAGGAAAATAGTGAGAACCATTTCTTGCCCTAAATGTATTCATGGCATCACACTTTTGTGAAGAGTCTCTGGAGGCTGGGATATTATACCTTTTAGTACTTCTTTCTTGGAATGAGTTAACCTGCGAAATGGCTCTGCCCCTGAACTTAAAGTCACTCTTTCCTCAAAACACTGATTCTCTAATAACTGTAATAGCACTGGTCTATTTTACTGCCTTAAATTCTATCTAAAAGAAAATCTAACAAAATGTTTATACCTTTGTTTGGAAGGAGAATAGAAGAGAATTATTTTAAAAATAAAGATATCAATATTTTATACAAAAAAATTAGTTAAGCTGAATATGAATCCAGTCTCAGAATGTAAGAGAATTCTTTCTATTTTCTTTTTGTAGTAACTAAAAAATTTCTTCTTTATTGTAAAAAACATTATGGCGTGATATCAGGTTACTTTTTTCCTAATAAATTTAAATACACAGTGTGGAAAAAAAAAAGTGCAAAATTAGCAAATTGTCCTCAGTTTAGTGAAAAGTGGGAAGAGATATGCTAGGAAAGCTGCCTTTGCCAGAAATTAGGCACTGTAATATTTGATTCCATACATTCATTAGAACAGCAATGAGGTAGTAGCTGTGGACAGTTCAAGGTTAGGAAATAGTAGTTATGTTTAGGTCAAGGTCAGATCCAGATCTTAAGCTTCATCTCATCCTCTGGAAGTTCTGTAGTTGAATTATCTCTGAAGATACATCACTGAGTATATAAGGAAGGTACACGATTACAAAATTATTGTTACATTTATTTAATAAGCTTCAGGTCTTGGGTGCTTTTACTACTGAAATATTTGCTTCAACCACATCTATTGCTTTTATTCTGTGAATGTAAGGGAATTCTTTAGGGTATGGATTCCTAAGCCCCCAGAATATTTCCTGTCAGATTGGTTTCAAATTTGAGAACACAGAACTTCGGTTTGGTGGTAGGTTTTAACAAGGTCCTGTGATGCTGTTGGTTTATTAAGCATAAAGCATATGAAGCCTGGTTTTCTCAAAAGCTTACTTAGTGGAGTCTTCCTTACCATGTAAAGGAATCCCAACTGTAATTTTTTCTAGATAGAGTTTTCAGATGCAAAAGAATAATACCCTGACAGAATAGAGTAGCAGGTCCATTCTTAGTCCATATTGAAGAAGGAGAAGGACAAGAAGAGGAAGAGGCAGAGAAGGAGGAGGAGGGGGAGAAGGTGGAGGTGGAGGAGGAGGATGAAAGATAAAAAAGAGGAAAAGGGGGAGTAAAGTGGGAGGGGAAAGGGGGAGGGACAAGGGAGGATGCAGAGGAGAGAGGGAGAAGGAAGGAGAAGAAATCAATGGCAATGTGATGCTTTATCTTTGACTTTGGACATGTGGGAGACATCTGGATATGGTTTCCTGATTAATGTGATTTTCACTGGTGGCCATTATCTAAAATTATTCAGTATCCACATCCTGTGATTCAGAATTCTGGAACATTACCACACCTACAGAGACTCAGTGGGTTTGAACCAATAAAGAATTTTACATTCCACAAAGGTTAAGCCAAAGTGACAAAATAACACAAGAAACAAAAACAATACCCCCGACTGAAGCTTTAAAAAGGAGCGCCTGCACCTCAGCAAGGATGTGGCTGGGGCCATGTTCATGGCAGCGGACAGTTCAGCTCCAGAGCTGTTAACATCGGTCATAGGCGTCTTCATTACCAAGGGTGATGTGGGAGTGGGGACCATTGTGGGCTCTGCGGTGTTCAACATCCTGTGCATCATCGGCGTCTGCGGGCTCTTCACCAGGCAGCCGTGTGGCTGACAGGGTCTTGGTGCTCCAGCCTGGTGTCAGGCCTGAGCCTCTGTGGTGGGAGATCTGAGTTCAGGACACTGGTCCACCAGAGACCTCCCGGCTCCACATAATATCAAATGGCGAAAGCTCTCCCGGAGATCTCCATCTCAACTCTAAGACCCAGCTCCACTCAACGACCAGCAAGCTACAGTGCTGGACACCCTATGACAAACAACTAGCAAGACAGGAATACAACCCGACCCATTAGCAGAAAGGCTGCCTAAAATCATACTAAGTTCACAGACACCCCAAAACACACCACTGGATGCGGTCCTGCCCACCAGAAAGACAAGATCCAGCCTCATCCACCAGACCACAGGCACCAGTCCCCCTCCACCAGGAAGCCTACACAACCCACTGAACCAACCTTACTCACTGGGGGCAGGCACCAAAAACAACGGTAACCGCAAACTTGCAGCCTGCGAAAAGGAGACCCCAAACACAGTAAGTTAAACAAAATGAGAAGACCGAGAAACACACAGCAGATGAAGGAGCAAGGTAAAAACCCAACAGACCAAACAAATGAAGAGGAAATAGGCAGTCTACCTGAAAAACAATTCAGAGTAATGATAGTCAAGATGATCCAAAATCTTGGAAATAGAATGGAGAGAATAGAAGAAACATTTAACAAGGACCTAGGAGAACTAAGGAGCAAACAAACAATGATGAACAACAAAATAACTGAAATTAAAAATTCTCTAGAAGGAATCAATAGCAGAATAACTGAGGCAGAAGAACAGATAGGTGACCTAGAAGACAAAATAGTGGAAATAACTACTGCAGAGCAGAATAAAGAAAAAAGAATGAAAAGAATTGAGGACAGTCTCAGAGACCTCTGGGACACCATTAAATGCACCAACATTCAACTTATAGGGGTCCCAGAAGAAGAAGAGAAAAAGAAAGGGACTGAGAAAATATTTGAAGAGATTATAGTTGAAAACTTCCCTAATATGGGAAAGGAAATAGTCAATCAAGTCCAGGAAGCACAGAGTCCCATAGAGGATAAATCCAAGGAGAAACACACCAAGACACATATTAATCAAACTATCAAAAATTAAATACAAATAAAAAATATTAATATTTTTTTAATATTTTAATATTAATAAAAATATTAATATTCCCTTGTATGTTATTTGTTGCTTTTCCCTTAATAGGGAATTCCCTTAATTCCCTATTAAGGGAAAAGCAACAAATAACATACAAGGGAATCCCCATAAGGTTAACAGCTGATCTTTCAGCAGAAACTCTTCAAGCCAGAAGGGAGTGGCAGGACATATTTAAAGTGATGAAAGGGAAAATCCTACAACCAAGATTACTCTACCCAGCAAGGATCTCATTCCAATTCTACAGAGAAATTAAAACCTTTACAGACAAGCAAAAGCTAAGAGAATTCAGCACCACCAAACCAGCTTTACAACAAATGCTAAAGGAACTTCTCTAGGTAGGAAACACAAGAGAAGGAAAAGACCTACAGTAACAAGCTGAAAACGATTAACAAAATGGTAATAGGAATATACATATCGATAACTACCTTAAATTTAAAAGGATTAAATGTTCCAACCAAAAGATATAGACTGGCTGAATGGATACAAAAACAATCCCATTTACCACTGCAACAAAAAGAATAAAATACCTAGGAATAAACCTATCTAAGGAGACAAAAGACCTGTGTGCAGAAAACTATAAGACACTGATGAAAAAAGTTAAAGATGATACAAACAGATGGAGAGATATCCCATCTTCTTGGATTGGAAGAATCAACACTGTGAAAATGACAGTGCAAATTACCCAAAGCAATCTATAGATTCAATGCAATCCTTATTAAACTACCCATGGCATTTTTCACAGAACTAGAACAAAAGACTTTCACAGTTTTTATGGAAACACAAAAGACCCTGAATAGCCAAAGCAATCTTCAGAAAGAAAAACAAAGCTGGAGGAATCCAGGCTCCCTGACTTCAGACTATACTACAAAGCTACAGTAATCAAGACAGTATGGTACTGGCATAAAAATAGAAATAAAGATCAATGGAACAGGATAGAAAGTCCAGAGGTAAACCCAGGCACCTATGGTCACTTTGTTTTTGATAAAGGAGGCAAGAATATACAATAGAGAAAAGACAGCCTCTTCAATAAGTGGTGCTGGGAAAACTGGACAGCTAAATGTAAAAGAATGAAATTAGAACACTCCCTAACACCGTACACAAAAATAAACTCAAAATGGATTAAAGACCTAAATGTAAGGCCAGACATTATAAAACTCTGAGAGGAAAACATAGGCAGAACACTCTATGACATAAATCAGAGCAAGAACCTCTTTGACCCACCTCCTAGAGAAATGGAAATAAAAACAAAAATAAACAAATGGGACCTAGTGAAGCTTAAAACCTTTTTCACAGCAAAGGAAACCATAAACAAGATGAAAAGACAGCCCTCAGAATGGGAGAAAATATTTGCAAATGAAGCAACTGACAAAGGATTAATCTCCAAAATTTACAAGCAGCTCATGCAGCTCAATATCAAAAAACAAAAAACCCAATCCAAAAATGGGCAGAAGACCTAAATAGACATTTCTACAAAGAAGATATATAGATTGCCAACAAACACATGAAAGGATGCTCAACATCACTGATCATTAGAGAAATGCAAATCAAAACTACAATGAGGTAGCACCTCACACCGGTCAGAATGGCCATCATCAAGAAATCTAGAAACAATAAATGCTGGAGAGGGTGTGGAGAAAAGGGAACCCTCTTGCACTGTTGGTGGGAATGTAAATTGATACAGCCACTGTGGAGAACAGTATGGAGGTTCCTTAAAAGCTAAAAATAGGGCTTCCCTGGTGGCGCAGTGGTTGAGAGTCCGCCTGCCGATGCAGGGGACATGGGTTCATGCCCCAGTCTGGGAAGATCCCACATGCTGCGGAGTGGCTAGGCCCATGAGCCATGGCTGCTGAGCCTGCACATCTGGAGCCTGTGCTCCGCAACGGGAGAGGCCACAACAGTGAGAGGCCCGTGTACTGCAAAAAAAAAAAAAAAACAAACCTAAAAATAGAACTACCATATGACACAGCAATCCCACTACTGGGCATATACCCTGAGAAAACCATAATTCAAAAAGAGTCATGTACCAAAATGTTCATTGCAGCTCTATTTACAATAGCCAGGACATGGAAGCAACCTAAGTGTCCACTGACAGATGAATGGATAAAGAAGATGTGGCACATATATACAATGGAATATTACTCAGCCATTAAAAGAAACGAAATTGAGTTATTTGTAGTGAGGTGGATGGACCTAGAGTCTGTCATACAGAGTGAAGTAAGTCAGAAAGAGAAAAACAAATACCGTATGCTAACACATATATATGGAATCTAAGAAAAAAAAAAAAGTCATGAAGTACCTAGGGGTAAGACGGGAAAAAAGACACAGACCTACTAGAGCATGGACTTGAGGATATGGGGAGGGGGAAGAGTAAGCTGTGACAAAGTAAGAGAGTGGCGTGGAAATATATACATACCAAAGGTAAAATAGATAGCTAGTGGGAAGCAGCCGCATAGCACAGGGAGATCAGCTAGGTGGTTTGTGACCACCTAGAGGGGTGGGATAGGGAGGGTGGGAGGGAGGGAGATGCAAGAGGGAAGAGGTATGGGGACATATGTTTATGTATAACGGATTCACTTTGTTATAAAGCAGAAACTAACACACCATTGTAAAGCAATTATACTCCAATAAAGATGTTAAAAAAAAAAGATGTGGCACATATATACAATGGAATATTACTCAGCCATAAAAAGAAATGAAATTGAGTTATTTGTAGTGAGGTGGATGGACCTAGAGACTGTCATACAGGGTGAAGTAAGTCAGAAAGAGAAAAACTAATATTGTACGCTCACACATATATATAGAGTCTAAAAAAAAAATGGTTCTGAAGAATCTAGGGGCAGGACAGGAATAAAGACAGACGTAGAGAATGGACTTGAGGACATGGGGAGGGGTAAGGGTAAGCTGGGATGAAGTGAAAGAGTGGCATTGACATATATACATTACCAAATGTAAAATAGCTAGTGGGAAGCAGCTGCATAGCACAGGGAGATCAGCTCGGTGCTTTGTTACCACCTAGAAGGGTGGGATAGGGAGGGTGGGAGGGAGACGCGAGAGGGAGGGGATATGGGGATATATATATACATATAGCTGATTCACTTTATTATAAAGCAGAAAGTAACACAACATTGTAAAGCAATTATACTCCAATAAAGATGTTAAAAAAAAAACCAAACAAAAAAACCCAGTACCCCCAAATCCAGAATATGGAAAATATCTGCTATCTAAATTAACAAAGTATAGCATTTTTTAAATAAATTGAATTGAATTTAAAAGATTAACATGATGGTGATTTGGGAGGATTCTTGCATTCTGTAGTATCATATAATATTATAATGATCAAATCTGTAGATTCATTGTGTTATAATAATATCAAATAGATATTCTTAATTCAAGCAGTCATTTTTCAAAAAACCACAGAGGGCATAAATATCCATATACACAGTGCAGTTGGAATTGGTGGTAAATTAATTTTTCTCTCCATTTATGGCAACAGACCTAAGTGTGTACCCAAGGGGCTTAGAATTAAGAATGAGGGAAAACACTGCTTAATAAAGTTGGGATCAGGCATTTAAAAAGAATTCTTAAGCTTGAAATTGCTAGAGAGCTGGCCTGTTTATAGGAAATAGTTCTGCTAGAATTAGAAGTGGAAATAAGGAGATGATAATGAAATACAGTTTAACCAGTAAAGGGTGGTGAACATATGTATCACGCCACACCATACAAATATGCTGCCAGTTTAGATATACGGTTGTGGTTCCTTTTGCCAAGCTATTCTATTTCCTGTTAGAAAGGCTAACTCTGAAATACTGTTTTCAGGAAGAGGGGATAGAACAAGAGCTTCATTAAAATGCTTAAATTATTTCTTCAGATTTCTCTTTTAGTGTTTGTCATAATGAGATGATATTCTTATAAGTCACCCATTTATTCATAGCTTGTGGGAAATAAGGTTTCAGTCTTGACTGCTTACTAATGTTCAAGCATCCACATCTGGAAGTCACTAGACAGTGTTGTTTTAGGTGAAAGGTCAGAATCCAAGTGGGAGATGACCTATCAATCAGGTTCTTGTGTCACTTTCATGCTTACGTTCCAGCCATATTCATCTCTATTGGGCAGGGGCGGCTTGAAGTGGCTTTCTCTCCTCTTCCCCCTATAATGCAAGGAGGTTGTTCACCAGCAAGATAGCTGATGCCCAAATATTGCTACTTCATTTATTTATTCATTAGCAATTGTGAAAAACAGGTAATTAATACCGAGGAGGGAGATATAATTTATCTATTACAGTATGGATTTTTTATTTTTTGGTTTAAATATGAAGTTTACTTTGGTCCCATTCGAGGAGTTTATAACCGAACGCTCGAGGAGGTTGGTGAGCTTGTCATTCCTTTTCCACACCACGTTCCTCAGACTCCCAAGCCTTCCATCATTATCCTCTTTTCTCAACCTGCTAAATTCCTACTGGCCCTTCAACACCAAACTCAAATAGCCTCTTTTCTCTGAAGCCTTCCTAGCTCCCCTGGGCAGAGTCTCACAGAACGACCAGAACTCCTTCCTCTCTGTTGCCCCTATAACGATCTGCTTGCACATGAGTTTTCATCTATTATTCCACATCTATTCCTGTTGTCCAACACAGGTGACTGGTGTCTACTGGCAATCAGTAAAAACTTGTTCGCAAATGACCCGTTTTAAAACAGTTTGTCATCTATCCTCCCATCCAAGTATCAGCATATATCAAGGCATTCCACATGTTTACACTATTAGAGGAACAGAAAGTAACTAACAGGATGGCAAGGGTTAACATCATTCTAATCTGTTTGAATTAACATTGAGTTTTAGTATGCTATCTATCTATTTACCTATCGATCTGTCAAATCTTTTCATTTTTGCAATAGGAATGGCCTTTCAGGTTGCCATCTACATATATTTTTCAAGCCAGTCTTCATGGAAATGTCTGTTTACACGGGCTTAAGAAATATGTAGTATTGTTTTCATAGAGACTTAAGAAATACTTGGCTGAACAGCATAACAGAAAAAAAAAAAAAAGACTTGAGGAACAAAAAGTACCAAAGAAAACTTAGTATTCATCAGAATTAAAATTAGCCAAAGGAAAACAATAATCGTAAACTAGAAGCCTTTTCCTGCTATTTGGATCATCAGTTTTCATCTCCAGCAGCTTCCCCTCCTGAGTCCCTGTCAAGTCACAAAAGAAGTTCCCCATATGGGTCGATTACTCTGACAGGCAAGGCTATCTCGTGACTTAAAAGTCTCTCTCTAAAATATGCAAAAGGGCTAAGGGGAAAGTTCGAACTGTGAGCAAGGCCTCGGCTGCCTTGTTACAAAGGCTCACCCTTGTGACTACTTCATTATCGCCCTGGATTATCTGCTCAGAGCAGCGGAGGCCTCACATATCTAGAATCAGGACAGAGCAACCTCCTCAGTTCTCATGCTCTGAAGTCTCTCATTGGACTGATAATTGTCAAGCATTCCTCCCTCTTTCAGCCACCCAAGGCTCACGCCCACCAGGGAACAAAGAGTCTCTTTGAGGATGAATCTTGAGACCATCCCGGCCCCCTAAAAATTACATGCTGGAAAATTTCTAAGTACTGAAATTATTGTGTCCCTTTTTAGAGAACTCTCTGTGGACCTAACTCTAGGAATAGGTTATCACAGGGAGACTTCCCTCAAACCCAGAAGGGAAAAAAGGACACTGTGGAAGAGGGTCAAAAGGAGAGTCGATGAAATACATACACTCTACGCGTCTGCCCTTTTACCAGGGCCTACCTTAGATACCATTTGCAAACTGTTTGCACGCCTCTTGTCTCATTTGAGTCCCAGAAACTTTCTGTGAAATTGTTGATATATTATTCCCATTTTAAAGTTAAGTAAACTGAGGTTTAGTGAGATAACTTGGCCAAGGTCACACAGCTAGGAAGGCAGGTCTTTTCACGAGAAAGCATAGTCTCTCACCCCTCAACTACGGAGCTTCTTAGGTTAAGCAGGGAAAGTCCCTTTAACCAGAGCCATCCTCATAACATAAACTTCATAGGAAGGAGCCTAAGACTCCTTTACAACCCCTCATCTTATTGACAAGGAAACACCACCAGAACCCACAGTTCAAATGTTCTGGTTTCTCTGTCTTTAGCAGAAAAAAAGCAAAATTATGAGAGAACCAGTTCATATCAGCAATTTCGTGAGAAAACCAAGAGAACAACTTTCAGGGAAAGCCCACGGTCAGTGGCTATTCAGGAACCTACAATGAGAAATGAGGTTTTCATTGTTGACCCCAAAGAACTGCAACGTTCCAGCTAAATGCTTTCGTGATCTGTGGGCTTCACACTCTGGGACAAAGAAGATTCACATATTGAATATGAATATATTGGCAATATTCATATATTGGCAAAAGGTTATTTTGTCTACCTTCCATTTGTTTGCCTTAAAGTCATTTAAATAATTGTACACCATGCAAAGAGAAGATGGTATTTGCTACCTCTTTTGTAATTACCCACATTTCCCTAAATACTGAGGGTATGCACGCACAGTGTGTTCTGGTGTACAAAATTTTAACATACAAAAGCAGAGCATCTTCTAGTAGCATCTATGGTGGAGTCCTTATAAAAAGCCATTTAGGATTCAAGAAGGAAGTAGTTACATTTCCTGGGAAAGAACAGCGAGGACTGCATATTCACCTGCTCTGTGATATATGCATGTGGTTTTCATTTTATTTAAAAATCACTAATAGAAATTGTGCCTTTTCTCATGCCTCCCACTGTCCTTCAGTGCAGGATATATTACTCATATCAGACCCCAATTTACCTCTGGCCCACAAAAACCTGCTGTTATCTTGCTGATTGTTACTGTAAATTACTGACATCAGCAAAGCTTTGTCAGGAAACTGAGGTAATTGAAAATTCCAGAGAAGTTGAAGAAAATGCATCTCAGATTACTTTGGGCTTCTTCCTCTTTTATTTAGTTCATGTTCCCCATCTGAGTCGTTGCTAAAATAGCTTAAAGGCTATGCTCACATTCAGCATTAGGTAGTAGGCGTATTTATTCATGTTCCCCTTTAACCCCCCTCACTTGGATTGTAGTGAGTTTTGCCTCAGTAATTTTACAATTCAATCAATATCTGGATGTCAGCAGTGTACGTTGTTGCTGTTGTATGTAATTAGTGGTTATGTGAGAAATGAAGTATGTTAATCTATGTGGGTAAAATCTGTGCCCCAATATAATCCTGTAAACGGTTTTCAAAAATCTTCAAGTGTGTTAAATTACACATTTCTGGTTTGCACTGGGGTCCTTCCACAGTTCCTTATTTTTACATTGCTCACTTTCTATGTTATTTTCTCTCTTGTCACTGAATTATTCCTCTATTTGGCTAATGACCGAGGTCAGTTGGGACTAGATGTTGCTGAAAATCTCTTTCCAGAGGACTCACACATTTTCCAGGTTCTTTCTGGGTCTCCAGCTTTGTAGTAGGTGCTGGAGTCAGAATGTTCACAGTTTTGACCTTCTAGGAACACATTGCCTTTGGGAAACCAACCCTTGGATAGCGCATTCACGAAGCACGTACAGAAGCCCAAAGGAGATGCACATCTAAGACTAGGGTTTCAGGAAAGAGGGACTTAAGAAAGTGACCTTTGATCTATGTTCTGAAGGACAAAAAAAAAAGAGGTATGTTCAGGCAGATGCAACTGGAGAGATGGTGAGAGCTGATGGAAAGGGAGACAAGGAGGAACCAACAGATGAAAGCTTTGTGAACCAAGCTAAGGAATATGAGTTGTATTTTGGGTGCTTTGGGGAACAACTGAAGGATTTTAAAGTAAGGCTTTGCATAATCAAATTTGCACCAGTGAATTAAATCAGTGTACATTTATTGAATATCTACTTGGTGGCAATAACTCACGGAGAGGTGGGACTACAGATAAGATGGCGCCGGCTTTAAAAAGCTCACACGTTTAGGTAGGAGAAGATTGACATGAAAGCATAAAAGTACCAAAAGAGCACTTTTGGCCAATATCAGAATGTGGAATGAGTTAGAAGGTGATAAAACCACAAGTATAATTACAGGTGGCAAGGGGAGGGAAGGGCACTAGTTATTTCTCTTGAGCACATTCTTTCCACCATATTTAAGGAGATATGTCAACATAACAGTTAGTAAGGCTGTGAGGAAGCAACGTTCCAGAAAGTCATATGTGAAGAATATCAAGGCATATCTTTAAAGAGCCTAAAAGGGGGCGTTCCTCTATCTGCCAGCTCCTCCATCGACCCTCAGTGACAGCTCTCTTCCCTGCTGTGTTAGAGCCAGGAAGCACCTTGAGTGAGACGGGGGCCAGTGCGACCAGTGTAAAGGTTATTAGGGCAATTCTTGAGATTTGATGTACGCCTGAGACAACAGAATGATGATGGTGATTGAGGAAGAGGAACAAGTAGGAGAGATAACACGGACTATGACTCACAAGACCTGATAACCCATTTAGAGATATGGCATGATGATTCTCAAGATTTCCACCTGAGTGACCCAGGAAGTGACAGTCACCAGGTTTTAGGTGGGGGATGGTGGGCGGGAGGGAGACATGGTCACGTCCATCTTGGACATGTCAAATTTGAGGTGCTTTGGAGACAATCAGGGGGCGATGTCCAGTATTCATTTGGATGTGCAGGTCTAGTGCACAGGAGCAAAGTCTTACTGGAAAGATGCATTTCTGAGTCTTTGTTGAAAAAGAAACTTCAGCACAGTGATCGGAACGAGGGGAGCAGAGAGCCCCAGAGGGACCCTGGAAACGCTACCATTTAAAGATTGAGTTGAAGAAAGCAGAGCTTGGTCAGTGGGTAGGAAGAAAACCAAGAAGACTGTGGTTAGAGATTTAAAGGAGGACTTTTAAAGAGGAAGTCATCAATGGAGTTAAAAGCTGTCTCTTCTGTGTGTAAAGATGTGCTATGATTTTCAAAACAAATTAAATACATTAGGTGGGACGGTTATTGCTAGCAACATGCAATAACTGACTAATGGCATATAAAAAATACCACAAAACTTGGAGAAAAGCAAATTAAACCAGGCTTTTAAGATGATATACCATCTTCTAGAAATACAATGTAAAGGATGGCATGTTCGCTTCTGTGAAGAAGACGTAGAGTTGGGTTTGTTTTTCTTAGGAAAGAGATGAGAGATTTCCAGTGAACCATCCCCTGACTTTCTTACCTGCACCTTCTGTGGTGCACTCATGGGTAGGTGGGCAGCGGTAGGCAAGGAGTAATGGGGCAGAATGGAGTTCACAGCCACGTCTGAGAACGCATCCCAGAACCTGGTCTCACTGATTCCCAGCTTGAGGCCACTGGCTACCAGAGCAATATATCAATATATCAAAACACACCTCAGCTGACTCACTCCTGCTTTCATGTTGCCTTACTCACAGAACTCCCGAGATCCTCCCCAAATCTCAGTGATGTAAAGATGTCACAGGAATTATTAGCCGATTTCCCAAGAGACTTGGAGCTGAAAATGGTTAAGATCCTACCGCAGTAATGAATCAGGGGAGAGGGCACACTTCACTCATTTCTGGTACTGAATTCAGACTGCCAAAAAACACAGTAAAGGACTGCTTGGATTCCACCCCCCTTTCCTTTCATTTAAAAACGTTACTGTATTTTTCTGACATTTCCTACCTGAAGCAAGGTTTTGGTTCCCACACAACACCCTTTTCCTCTGCTTTCTGGTACTTCCATTATCTCGGCCTGCCCTCTGACACTGTTTCCCAATTTATGTTTTCCTTTCTCATTTCCCCCTTCTTAGCACTGACACAAGCCGCAAACCTATAACCATAACGTCTGACTCACTTGGTGCTTCTCCTGTTAATGGACACCATGTGGAACAGGAGGCAGGAAAAGACTCTTTACAGGAAATCAGACGATAATGCTTGCACTTTGGTGCCCTTTCAAATAAGAATTTAATTATCCTAATTAAAAAGATTACCTTATAGAAGACATTTGGGTAAAAGAGTAAGCAGTTTGTCTTTTTCCTGATGACACACATCTCAAAACTAAAAGGGATATTCCTGCTGATCTTTATGTGTTAAAGCCCAGGCACCAGGAGAAGGGTTGGATCAAAAACTGATCTTGAATTTTTAGACCAACCCAGAGACTGAAAACTGAAAGCCTCACCATGGTTTGTTTGGGGCCTGTATTAGTTTCCTAGGGCTGCTGTAAGTACCACAAATTAGGTGGCTTAAAACAACAGAAGCGTATTCTCTCACAGTTCTGGAGGCTAGAGGTCCAAAATCAAGGTTGGGGGATGGCTGCTTCCTTCTGAGGGATCTGTTCTATCTCTCAGTCCCAGCTTCTGGTGACGGCCAGCATCCCTGGCTTTCTTTGGCTTTCAGCTGCCCCACTCCAGTCTCTTTGATTTCACATGGCATTCTCCCTGCCTGTGCCTGTGTTCAGATTTCCCTCTTCTTATAAAGACACCATCCATACTGGATTAGGGCCCACCGAATGACCTCATTTTAACTTGGTTATACCTGTAAATACCCTATTTCCAAATAAGGTCACACCCATAAGTATCAGAGTTTAGGACTTCAACATACCTTTTTGGGGAGGGGCACAGTTCAGCCCAAGCGGAGGGTTAGTATCAGGCACCATCTTCCCTTCCTTCAGGGGCCCGTGAGGTCCCAATTTTCTGGGTCCTCACCTGGAATCCAAAGCTTCTCTTCTCCCAATAAAAGTGGACTTTCCTGGGCCCCACTCCCTCAGGACTCAACTCTCAGCTATAAACTGATCAATTAATCTAAGGGAAGATGACAATAGGCAAATATTACCCCTCCCAGGTATTTGCATTGAACAGATGACTTCCTGGAGACAGTGCCTTAACATAAAGGTGCTGATGGAAATTTTGCAGTGGGTAACATTTTCTTTTTGAGTGGACAGGTCTTTCTATGACCCTCAAATCATCACTGTCTCCTCCACCTATGAGAAGGATGGCTCCTGTCTATCTGTTTCTCTCTTAAAGGAAAGTTATTACCACGGACAATTTGATCTATCTTTGCATTGCTTGCATTTATTCATCCCATGATTGTAAGTGTGCCAGGAGAGGAGATTTGCTCCTCGTGAGGAAGTCCATCAAGTAGAAGAATTTTGTTTTAGAAGATGCCAACCTGGGGATCAACAATGAGGAATATGATCCCATTCTAAGCCGTGGATGATTTTCAAAGAACGAACAGGCGAGAGGGAGAGAATTCGGTTGCTAGGAAAATAGAATAAAAATAAACATAACCTCCCTCTCCTCTTGTTTTTCCATCTTGATGTGGGCTGTGCTTCCTAGTCTTGCTGTGGAATGTTTGTCCTTCCCATCTCAGTAGTGACAGACTCACAGGGATGCCTATATGTCTGTCTCACAGGTGTGAGATCCGATACTTGCCAGCTTAGTGAGACGTTGGAAGAATCTCCCACAGTGGTTGTAAAGAGAAAAGGAGAGAGGTAATAGTTCACTGGCATCAATAATCTACTTCCCCAACCAGCTGAACGTCTGAATAATAGCCTCAGCACTTGCCCTGCTACTCCCCCTCCCCTGCCTCTGCCACTGGCAGATTCTCTTCCCTTCTCCACAACTGGGAACTCTATAGGGAGCAGATTGTTTTGGCTGGAATTAGCCGGGCACAGATGGTACCACCTGCTGCATGTTCCTTACTTCTTACTGGCTCCTCTCTCAGCTCTGTGAGTTTTTGTATTTTCTAGAAGTTCAGGGGAAGGGGAGATGGCTGGGGCCCTTGCTCATGCCTGATTCTAGCACAGCTGTTTTGAGCAAACTGGCAACTGCGGGGACTGCACTGGGCCGTGTTGACCGGGTAAGGGGCTTTCAGGGTAGCGTGCCACTGTGGCGGCCCGTTTGCTGTACCTAGTGCTTTCGTTTCCAAAATACAAACTTCCTTTGGCCCAAATCATTTCTGTTTTCCAGGCTGACAGATCTGCCCGTGACCAGACGCAAGGCAGGTGGTCTTGTGAGAGTCTGAGAAATGAGATTTCTCTCATTCTAAACTCAGAGGGGCATAAAAGGCTACTGCCCAGTTTACAGGGGAGGGGATTATGATGAGACCACAAACAGGTTGCTAAATTCACTTCTGGGCTATTTACTGGGAATAATAGCCCATGTCTTCTGAGTCCCTCAAGGTAAACCTGACAGATTAATGAACTCCATTTTCTCACCTATGAAATCATGACATTGGACTAAAGGACCTAAGAAGTCTCATTCCTTAAAATTCTCTGAATATTATCTGCCGAGTTGTTCTTGAATACTTCCTTACAGGAGATCACACTGTAAATCATTCACATGGCTGAGACTTGTTTTCTTACTGGTCTGATTTCATCTTCCCTTTTTTACATGCTTTGTTAGACTGGCATTTTTATTCTCAAAAAATCAAACCCATGTCTGCCTCAGGTACCTGCACCTGCTCTTCCTGGAACACTCTCACTCCAGATCTTGCCCCGGCTCACTTCTTCTCACCCTTCAGGCTCAACTCAGACACCACAGCCCTAGAAAGATTTTTCCTGACACTCCCTTCCCTGCGCTCCAGCTGAGGTTGCCTGTCCTCCAATTCCATCTCATTCACTATTAGAGCACCTTCTTTTATTTTCAACAGAACACAGTCTTATGCGAAGTTATCTTACATAATTGTTTTGTTTTCCACCTTCTCCACTAGAATGTAGGTCCCTTCGGGGGGGATATTGTCTGATCACCACTGAATCCCTAGGACATGGAACAGTGTGTCTCATATAGCGTCACTCAACAAGATGCACATTAGTGAGGGAATCATGTTATTTTGTGTTTAAAAAAGGGAGACACTGTGGTATAAAAGGGAGACTGCTTGGGACTTTGATACTGGTACATTTGCTATAGAACTTGGAACTCAGCATTCTACTTCTTTGTGTACATCTATCTCTGACAGAGTATAAGAAACTTAAGGCCAGTAATCTTGTCTTGTTCATTTTTGTATATCCTATAATACCTCACACAAGGTAGGCACTCAGTAAAGTGAATAACTATCAATGTTGTAACTGTTATTTATTACTATTATTTCCAGGACCACTAAATAGAATAGAATAGAGGTAGTAGAAGCAAAAGTAGAAGCAATAAGAGTGTGTATGCCGTAACTGGCTTATGTTCTCAGCCCTGCTAATAACTACAGGATAATATGGACTTTTATTCTTTTTGAGCCCCAGACTGTGAAAAAGCAGGACTTTCAATGAGAGAGTATCTAGGTTCTTCCACTCTCTAATTTTCTTATGTCTATTTCAGTCTATTCCAATTTTCCTATTGCAGATTTATGATCTCCAATTGCTCCTCTTACACCTTGTTTCTTCCTCTGACCACCTCTGGGTTGCTCAGTGCACGTGGGATTTGGAAAAAGACTAGAGAAAGAATGGCACTGGGGACTCACACAGTGGGTTCAGGCTGAAAATTGTGAGTGGAGAGGCTCATTGGAGCCACAGCTCCTCAGTGGACATAACCACTGTCAAAAATCTTGGACGAACTAGTGGGTAATATGTATGAACAGCAGCTAGTCATTTTTAAAGAGCATTTCTCAAAATTGAGAATGTCTCTGGCTCTCAGTGAAAGGAGACTTTAGTCCAGACGTGGTTAACTGCCCTCAGATGATGATGTGACATCTTAGAGTAATATAGGGTTTCCAAAGTAGCTTATTTTCATTCCACTCTTGCATGGAAGAGTTCTTGTAGACCAGAACAGACCTCTTGCAGGAAGTAGGGAGACTAACTCACTCCTTTTGATGTTTCCACATCATTTGAAGGAGCATTTTACTGTGATGTGTTGTACAGAGCATTGTCAGGAGACTGGGGCTCTGACAGTCTATTCTTAACTGCTTTCTAGATCATTGTGGGGTAGAAACAACCAACCAGTGTGGTCTCAAGGCTATGCAGATTTCAGTTTTCTCATCTAAAAGATGCAGATGGTAGATTAATTAACAGCTTTTATTTTTCTAAGTGTTACAACCATCAAGATGTTCTTCCTCCTAAGCCATAGGAGAGTTTTACTGAAGAATGAAAACAAGAAGAAGTCATTGAAGAATGACTATTTCAATGTAGACACCAAGTATGCTATAATTTGGCCAGGTCTATAACAGAGTTATAGGCTGATTTGTAGGTGAAGGCATCTGACTCAAGGGATCACGACAATTCCTTGAAAAGTATTTGTACAAATCATTATTCCCACTTTTAGTTTTAAAATTAAGGTAGTACATTTTAAGCAGCTAGTGTGGTTAGAACACTTCGTGTTCTGAGAAGATTTTTTTCGAATGTTCCCTCACCATTTAAAGCGAACGAAATGTTCTTTTTCATGGAATTATCATTGATAATATAAAAACACTTTATAATGCAGAAAAGAAAAGAAAAGTGTCTACTTAGATGTTAGGCTGATTATTCTCAAGTGTACTCTCTGAGCAACAGAATTTTAAGTGTTAAAACAAATTGGGCAGGGTGGTTTGTACTTCTCTTTTTCCCCCTCTTGCTCAGATGTACCTTCAACCAGAAACGCATGAGCTCATACTTTCTAAGCATGTTCAATAATGAAGTGGTAGACCTCCACGGAATGTTTCAGGACTGCAGGAAGTGGTTAAGGGTTATACAATAGCCGGTGTTCTCCCTTTCTGTCTGAACCAATCCTGGGCTGCACTACAGGGTTGGGAAATATCGTTTGTGTTGGAAGTGGTATCTTTCAGAAGAGAGGTAAAAACCAAGGTCTAGGTTGCTTTTGGTCACTAAACACACCACGATGTTTTCTGTGACTGTAGGGATGTTCCTGAGTTTCCTTTCTGAATTTATATTCCTTTTCTCCTCTATATTTTTTTCAAGTGATTTGAAGACAGTATTCTTCTTTTCCTTAACAAAACTAGAATGAAGTGTAACTGTAATTCTTTGCCCTGTAATAAGACTGTTTTAGGAATGGATAAAAGTGATGCTCCTTTAAGGAAAGGTCACAAACTAAAATCTGAGTTTCCTACAAAAAGAGTAGAGATAAATTAATATTTTCTCTGTTTTATTGTTGGAGTATCTGGTAAGTAATATAGGAGTTTTTGGTGAAATTTTATTTTTCCAGTATCAACATTTTAAGTGTTTTCCATTTGTGTAAGATAACAATATATAAAATGTCTCAAAAGCACTCCTTCAGATTCCTTCCATCTCTTGGGTATTTTTTTTTTTTAACACTAGCTATTCAAACGTACACACACAAAGTTAGCAATCTACACATGCACAGAACACATACACACACACACTGTCTCTCTCAGTCTCTGTCTCTGTCTCTCAGTCTCTCTCTCTTACTACCCTCTGATTGCTCTGAAAATGGTCAGAACAGGATCATGATGCACAAATCTTTTTCTGAATGTTTCCTTATGTTAGATCAGTTCCTTCTGAGTTCTGTGCTTGCCAATGCTAAATTTCCTGCCAGGGCAGTAGTCTATTTTTAACACTTTGGGGGCTTATTCTTCGTTCCAGATCTAACAGGCATATTCTGTGGAGTGAAAGAGAGAAAAGCTGACTGGGTGCACTTACAAATCAGGATCATCAGGATTTGCAATTTCTGTAGAATCAAAGATATGAATGAGAAAGACCAATTAGAATACTTAAAAGATCATTTGTCACCACTTTAATCTTCATGTATTTTTTACTCATCATTTTCTTTGACTAAAATTATTAGAAACTTTGTCGTATTCATCTCAAGGCCAAATGGGAATAGTACTGTTCATTTTATATTTTCAATATTTTGGAGCATTTTAACATGTCATACTAGATTATAGGTGGTAGGTGACTGTTTTAATAGAGAAAGTCTTAGTTTGTGGCATATTCAGCATCATATCATCTCAGTGTCATTTCTCTAATTCCATATTTCATATACAAATGAAGACTGAGGGATTTATTTCTGTTATTTAACAGCATTTGTTTAATTCAGAGATTAATATATCATCTTCAACCCTGAAAAAGAGGACCTCTGAAACATCAGACCCAAAAAATTGGACACGGCCTATTAGCCCAAAAGAACATGTTGCCAATTATCTCCATGTTTATTTAAATATTTAGCTCTAAAGGAAGCAATCATTCCTTTATACTTCTTTAAATTTAGTATTGACATTTTTATTTTGGGAAAGGAGGTCTTTTTTTTTTTTTTTTTTTTAAACATGGATACAGGAAAAGAAAACTCTCCAATAAAAATATTGTCTAAAAAGTTTGTTTTGTCTGCATGATTTACTAAATATGTACAATTTCAATTCACAGCGAAGGTAACAAAGATTTA
>NC_082668.1:65212771-65257771 GCF_025265405.1 Mesoplodon densirostris
GAGTCAGAGTACCCCTGCGGAGTGATGCTCTGCAAGTAAGCCCGGTTCATCAGCAGCTCGGTGGGTTCCAAGTGCCCTTTCTCGCGCGCCTCGCGCTCCGCCGCTTCCCGCTCCTCCGCCTCCCGCTTGCAGTAGGAATACCTGTGATTCATGTGCTGCGAGTAGGAGCCCGAGTGTGAGAAGCGCTTGCCGCATTTATCGCACTGATAGGGCTTCTCGCCTGAGTGAAGCCTCGAGTGCTCGATAAGGTGGTGCTTGTGTTTAAACGCTTTCTTACAAATCTGACACTGATGTGGTCTTTTTCCTGGGAGAGAGAACAAGATTACAGGGTGATTAGTGTCTGTGCGGGAAGTCTCTTGCCAAGAATTCTGTAAACGTGTCCAGACGGAGGCAGAAGGGAGTCTGCGAACGGCTGAAAGATCAACACACCTCAAATCTCATCGAGGGAGAGTTAGGGACATGCGTTTTCATCTCAAGATTTGGTGCTCTAATGCTTGCTTCTGGGTGCAATACAGCTAATAAGCAAGAAGAAACTCCAAAGCTACTAAAGGAAAAAAATCTCAGAAATGAAGCTTTCAATTGCTAATTGCCTCATTAAAAACTCTGGAAAATGTCCTACTGAACAAGAAATTTCTCGTGCCGTTCGTTAGCACGTGGTTTTCAGGTAATTCTTTTCTGTACATTTTGAAAAGAAGGACTTGTATAAAAGTGATCAAGAAGGCATCACCGCTGGCATTGCCAGTTGTATATCTTCTGCTTGTTACCTCATAAATGGGTGCTTTGGAAATAGGCTTTACGGCTCAAACAGGAGCAAATTGCCAAGTCAGGCAGAAGCAGGAATAGAGGAAAGATGATGTTAAGAATGTCTTATCAGCCAAATGCTTCTAAGAATACAAATTAGAGAAGAAATCATTCGAAAACACAAAGTAGAAAGATGGATGTCATGGAGGCTGAACTAACCCCAAAGAGTGTTTTCCCTCTAAAGTTTTCCGTGAGATGTCAGCCACTTGTTGAGTGTTAAAATACTCTTCAGCTAGAGAATGCTGTATTTCCTTTGGCATTCCAGGCAGTTTCTAACCAGTGTTTGGAACTTGAAACTGGTGCCAAGCCTAAACACATCTGGTTGATTCCAGGCCACAAATAGCACTGGAATGCCTTCAACACCTTCCATAGCTGCCATACTTAAAAGTTTATTTCCAAAATAGAACTACAAAAAAAAAAAATTTGATCAGACTGATGCTCCAGAATTAAAGTCAGAAATGTGTCATGGAGAGCAGTATGTCTCATCATAACATACATGAAGCTATGTGCTTATATGTCCTAATACAAACCTGAATTTCAGCAAATTGAAAACCAGCATTAGTAGATTCAACATCATTTTCATTTGCTAAGTGACATTAAGATTAGGAAACGATTCTACACGCCTCAGGTATTCAGTTATATGGTGATACATAATCTCAATTAGTAATCAAATATCTTTAATAATGCTATTGAATGCCTCTGGGGCATGCTACTATTTAGAAAATGCTATAGGATGCTATATGTTATTTCATCAATGATCTTTATCTTACTGTAACGTCCAATATAAATTAAGTGATAAGACATGGTAAAGCACAACATTAGAGTAGGAAGAAGTGATTTACCTGTAAGAGGAAAAATCAGAAAGGTAGCTGTTGGTGGCTACTCATTGCTATTGCGAATAAAGAGATTCAAGTAATCTGCTTCAAGGCAGTTTATAGTCTGAAGAAAAAAAGTGTAATTCAAACCACACAAGAACCACTCCTTAACTTTTGGAAAAGTTGTTTTAAATGAAGTAAACTAGATAACAGAGAAGAAAATTTCGATAAAGTGCCAAGAGTTTGGAAATATAGTGTGCTTTTCCATTTCACAAGACCACCGGGTGGGAAGCTAATTTAAAAGGAAGCAGAAGTGCATTTGGGAAAAAGACAGGTTTTGCCTTCCAGAAAAATCTCAAGTCGCTGTATAGGAATTTGTTCTCTCTTGTGTGTACTTGGACCTTTAAAAAAATGTTATCAGGAGCTAGGATAAGATGTTTCTGACAGTGGCAGTTCATTCACAGAGGCAGGGTGGTGCAGTGCTAGATAGGGAAGATGGGTTCTAGAGTGATTGCCTGGGTTCAAACCCATCTTTTATGACCAGCTGTGCAGTCTCAGGCATGTTAACCTCTCCAGGGATCAGGGTCTTTGTCAGTAAAAGGGAAATTATTTGGGGACGTAACTTGTAGACTGGGCATAAGGAGTAAGGGAGGCAATGTAGGTAAAGTGTTTAGCACAAGGATTGCACATAGTAAGCACTCGATGAATGTTTCATATTTTTATTTGTATTTATGAATACATGTTCAATAATTTCCCAAGTCGTAAGCAAGATGCATGTATCAGGAGCAGAGTACATGGATGAAATGAATCTGAATGGAGAGAAGAGGAATTGCAGATAAAAACTTTCCTGGTTCTTTAGTTGCTACAGCACACGTGGGCAGAACTGTCCTACCACCTCCCTAAATGTCTCAGCAGCTCGAGAGCACAAAAATGTCTATCAGTTAGGTAACTACGTGGATCAGCGTGTGAATAATTTTGAATGAACATCACAGTTGATGTGGCTTTCTCTTTTCCAAAGGAACAAAACACAGAGCAGCGTCCCGAGAGAGAAGGAGCATTCTCAAGGACAAGTTCAAGGCCTGTTAGAAATGCCTGGGGGATGCCCACTGACCTGCAGTCTAAGATACAGATATTTGATGGCTACTGGCAATTGATTTTCAGGGAATTCCTTTGATAATAAATAATATGCTTATATTGAAATACATTAATTCTACACTATGAACTGACAACCTAAAAGAATAAAATGTTCAGCTATTATGTCATACAAAGGACAGAACTGGCGAGCAGGAGTGTTGACCTATACCTTGCACTAAATATTCTACTCATCTCCAGAAATTTCACTGGTAAGCATTTAATAAATTCAATTTAAGTAGGAACTTACTTGGTCATGTATCTCTTTTTAACTTGTTTGATCGGTTTACCTGATTCAAATCAAGATGTCCTGGAATTAAATTTCCACATGAACAAGATTCAGAAAAAAACATCCAAACTGATACTGAGTGAGTCAAAACATTTTCAGGGTAAGATTTTTTCTCTAATATCAAGATTCATGATTCACCTGACAGCTAGAATGATAACTGAAGTTAATAAATGAAAGGTTTGTGGTATGAAAAATATTACCACGTAACTGAGAAACAAAATTGGCTGGTAATTTATTTGAAACTCTGACTTCACTCAAAAGTAGAAACATTTTTATTACTTTTCTAAATAAAGTGGGTTTAAGAGCACCTACTGCAATGTCTCAATAGAGAAAGTACTCAATAAATGTCAGATTTAAATTTTAGTGGAATATAAGTGAGTGCTTTACAGTGCCTAACAGGAGTTTCAGATTTTTCATTTCACAGTCCTTGTTTGTGACAATTAATCCTATTGAAATCAACATTTATGTAGTGTTTCCTTCCTCTGTCCCAGTCCCAGTTCCCAGGAAAAGCAAGCAATCAATGAGTTATTGGTAAGGAGAATTAAGCATTGTATCTTTGGTGTCTGCCTAGGAAATAAATTAAACAGACCGAGGTAAAAGAGCACAGGATCTCGAGAATAAGTAGCTCATAATTTCCTTCTGAATTTAAACTATTCTATATGTTAAATTGTAGACAGATGTAACAAACACACTTTATCAATGACACATTCGTAATCAACACATAATCAAATGACCATTCAACTTCATTTCCCAGCCTTAGAATCAATCAACCCAAAGATTGTTCTCACTTATAATTTTCATATTAACACATTCTCAAAGTATTACTAATGCTTAATATAAACAAATAAAAAGGCTTGTGGGGCCCAATTAGGGAAGGAAAATGAACTAAATTTCCACATATATCGTACTGATAGAAAATTCATGAAGAACTTCACTTTGATGGAGCCTAGTAACTGACAGTAGTAATGTCATGAGATATTTGGTCAGGAGACCAAAAAGTTAACACACTGGAAACTTGACAAGCTGGGAAGCCAACAGGAGGATAATTAATCACATGTTTAGAGAAACCATTGGATGGTTAGCATCTTGTTGCTAGGCAATGTTTCTAGGCAGCTGATCTTCTCACATCTTAAAGGACCAGAATATTTTATCTTTTTTTAGTACAGTATATTTTTCAAATTGATTGTCAACTTTGGGGTCTCTTAACTATCTATACACCTTGAAGTTTATGGACTAATTTATAAAAAATAAAGATACTGACTGGATGTCAATAGGTATGACAGCCCTCACTAAAATAAAAGTTTTACACTCACCATGTAGTAAATGGTAGAGTTTGCATATGGTCATATAATAAAACCAATCAGAGAGGGAAAGATGCCTTCAATGATGTGCCTATAGTAGTTGAATAATGAATACAAAATATATTTGAGGTTGATTAAGATATTAAAGTAAATTTAGTTATGAAAATATCTTTAATCTATAACACATAAATAGGACTTGGTAATAAAGAAAACATCTATTGATATCTATCATACAAGACAAATGTCAGGGGGTTCCCTGGTGGCAGAGTGGTTAAGAATCCACCTGCCAATGCAGGGGACGCAGGTTCGAGCCCTAGTCCGGGAGGATCCCACATGCCACAGAGCAACTAAGCGTGTGTGCCACAACTACTGAGCCTGCACTTTAGAGCCCGCGAGCCACAACTACTGAAGCCTGCGTGCCTAGAGCCCGTGCTCCGCGACAGGCGAAGCCACCGCAATGAGAAGCCTGCGCACCGCAACGAAGAGTAGTCCCCGCTTGCCGCAACCAGAGAAAGCCTGCGCACGGCAACAAAGACCCAACGCAGCCAAAAATAAAAACAAATAAATTTAAAAAAAAGACAAAAGTAAGAAAATTGTGACGTTTCAAACATTGAATTTTATCATACAAGTGTAAAAACTATTGGGATTTGCTATTCAAATTAGGTTGCTTTTAAAGTATCATTAGTTGAACTTTTGAAATCATAGCAATTAGTATCAGACAATTGAAGAAAAAGAAGACTGGGTTGGTTGGAATAAGAGCATTGTTATTAATCAACCTTGTTCTTTTTACAAATACCCTTAACACTTAACATTGTAGGACTCACCCAACTTTCCCTGACCCTCAGGTGACTGTGGTCACTGTACTGCCTCTCTCACATGCCCAGTGAGGAATAAGGGACAGTGATCAGTACAAAGGCTTCCCAAGGATGGTTTTCAGTCACTAAAAAGGGTGCTACGTATTTAGACAGTCAAACTGTGACAGGAGGTATTCACATTCCCTTTTCTTCTTTTTTCTTGTTCTTTTTGCCTCTTCATTACTTTTCCCCAAAGAGCATTAATGTTAGGGTAATTTTTTCCTCTATATTAAAAACATTTTTTCAAGGCTCATTTTATTTTATTTTTTGGCTGTGCTGCGAGGTATGTGGAATCCTAGTGCCCTGACCAGGGATCGAACCCACGCCCCCTGCATTGGAAGGGCGGAGTCTTAATCACTGGACCGCCAGGGAAGTCCCTATATTAAAATGTTTGATACTAGACATCTTGGTTAAAATGAGAATTTTCCTATAATTTCCGCCCATCAGTATTTTGGTTGTGATCCTACATTCTTTCTTTTCCCACTTAGGGCCAGTACAGCATGCCAAATTTCTACTGGAGAAAAGCTGGAGATGGGTTAAGAACAGGGATGAAGCCGAGTTACTCTGCGGTTAAGGGTGGAAGGAGGGGGAGGGAGGGAACACAGGCGTAGCTCCAGCACGCAGTTGCAGATCAGATCTTGGATTGTGGGAACTAATATTGCTTCACCTTATGGCACTTCAGCTTTCTTTTGAATAATTAACCCATTACTTCTCTCCTTATGGGGAAGAATCAGGCTGCTATCTTGTCAATGCTTCCTAATGAGGAATGCATGAATTGGAAAGAAACTATTTAAATTTAGAAAGTTGTATTTTAGTCTTCCAAATATTAGTAATTTCAGTAGCTCATTTGGCCTATTATCCACTTTATGCCTTTTCTTTCACAGTCCTAACACTTTTAGTTTATTCAAAACATGGCCAATTTATGAAAACCAAACAGAATCACCCCCAAATCGTGGCTTCCTTGATGTTTCGATGATGAAACGAATACAGCATTGACTGAATTTTTTATTGTTAAATTTTTCCATATACAGGTTCATCACAGCTTAAGAATTTGAAGATATTTTCAATAGCTGGCTTGTGTCATGTCATTCCATTGCGCTGGCCATTTAAATATATCTTTGACATGATTTGTGAATTTGGTGTAAGACTAACTCAAAAAATATAAGA
This sequence comes from Mesoplodon densirostris, assembly GCF_025265405.1. NCBI lineage: Eukaryota > Metazoa > Chordata > Mammalia > Artiodactyla > Ziphiidae > Mesoplodon > Mesoplodon densirostris. The sequence continues at coordinate 65,219,130 of NC_082668.1, forward strand.
CAAGCACACTGATAAACACATGAATGATCCAATAAACAGGCAACGAAAAAGTCCTACTGAGCTAGGCAAAAGCATTATTTCTTCCTTGTTGAAGGTATCAGCATATGTTACATCTTATGTTGCACAAGTGTACTCATTAAATATTATGAAATGTACAGCAGGCCGGGAAGCTCTAACTAGCTAGTCAAAGTCACTCATACCTGTGTGTTCATATTTATGTCGCAGAAGGGAACTGCTTTTCTGGAATGTCTTGTCACATAAGTCACATGCATACATGCCACTCTCTGTCTTCTTGATCTTCTTTCGAGACAGACAGGAGTCGGAGTCTGTCATGTCATCTAGGCCTGACATGTAGTCTTGTGCTCCATCAAGCAATTCTCCCTGTGATATAATCACATAGTTCAACACAGTTGCTTCTCTTTGTGTTTGTACCAAACAACTTCGCATCGGCTGACATTTGGAGAACCTCAGAGGTGCTCGCGACGAATCGATCTAGTTTTTAAAAACTATTACTTTCCACAAACAATATATGAGGTTTCACATTTCAACAAAGATATAAACCTTCGCTGCCCTAGGTGGTAGAGCTTGCTGTTTTTCAGGGATAGAAAATGGTCAACTCTGAAGGTGATAAAAACATAAACTCCCCCAAATTCCTGAATTTTCTTCCTATCAGGAAATATCTGTGAGTGAGAATTAAACATCAGAATTTGTGTATTTTCCAGTGTGCTTAACTTTAGGAATGATCTGTAGCTGTGGAAACCCCATTTTAATTGAATTTTATATTTAGGTACAAAATGTTATTATTATGCAATCTATTTAAATGTATGTCTACCAACTAAAGGCCTCAAGCTATATTTTTATATTTAATTTTCTAATTTGAAATAGGGAATATTAATAACACTTTTTTATCAATGTTCTATCTATGTTAAAACAGCCTTCAGCACTGAGCAATAATGAATGTGGATCAGTAAATTATTAAATTTCTTGATATTTATTTTGTCTTGATCCAAAGGAGTGCAAACTTGCATGATAACATACATTTCCATTTGCTAGCCCACAGTTCGGTTTTCTTAGACTACGTTTGCACTAATTAATACTAGAGGAGATTAAATAGGCTTAAATACATTTACAACGAGGGCAGATGTACTGTAAATTGGAATACCGGAACAGCTGTTACAGAGGTGCACTGCTACTTACGCTCCTATTTTGCAAACAGGGATTATACTCCATGATGTTAGAACATACCTGCTTTTGTATTTGAAAAACCATAAATTATTTACTAGCTTGAAACCTACAAAAGAAATCATGTGGAATGTACAAAATATTTTAAAAATGCTCCTCCAAATAAACTATAAAATGAAGTGAACATCAAATTTATACATGCATTATTGCAAATTGTGAGCGTCTCTAAAAGTATGTGACTGTCATAAATGTTAACTGTTAGCATCTATGTAAATCCTACCAAATATTCATATCAATGTATAATTCTGAAAGCAGATGGATCAATCCAAATAAATCTCAAAAATAAATATTAAGTTCTTTATCTTTCTTAAGGCAAAAGTGCTTACGTAGCACAGTGTTCCACTGTTTCTCCATTTATTTGTGTAGCTCACTCAGTTTTAGATTCAAGTTCAAACCCACTCTTCTATTTCTGCTGAGAACATGGCACTAGATTTTTTCACTAAGATTTTTTTCCTACATACACATAAACGATATAATTTTCACCTCCTCTCTTTCAAGCAAAAAGATATGTCTCATTACCTGGAATCCTGGTTTTCGCTGGTACTTTCTCCTTTGCTGCATATCAGCAAAAGTAGCTGCTCCAGTTGGGTAAGTATAGGCCATATGTGGTAGAAAGCTCATCTGATCCAGTCCTGGGTATGGTCGTAGCCCAGGGATACTAGTCTGGACTGGTGGCATGAAAGTGGCAGGAGGAAATGCACTTTGTGGAGGAAGAGCTGTGTATAGAGGTTTGGCACTAAATGGGTTCATGCCGAACACTGGGTTAGCGCTTTTGTTGTCCAGATTATTTGAATTTGAAAACTCCTTCTTGATAAACGTCAAGTTCAGAGGCTCATCTGAGTTTTCAGATGACGAAGAAACACTGTTATGGTCTAAATTTATGCTGCCAACTTTTGTTTTGTTCTTTGTGGCTATAATACTTTTGGGTTCTTTCATCTGTTTTGGTAATGACAAGTCCAAAGGCTCAGCCTGGAGCTCCTCAGAAGAGAAGCTGTTTGGAGTGTAAGAACTACTGTGGGAGTTTTTAGAAGATGTGGAGGAAAGATTTAAGGGAGAAGGAGTATTACTCCTTGAGTGGTCCAATTTTTCAACTGGTTTAATGTTGGTAAAATGGGAAGGTTTTGTTAGCCTGAGAGGAGGATCACAATTCGTAACACTGTTGTGGAGTTCTGCTATAGATGGCGACGTTATGGAGTCCATAGGTTTTACGGGAGACCTGGGTAATAAAGAGTCTTTTGTGGGAGGATTACTGTTGGGGGCTAACGGCTTGGAGTTCCTTTCCAGTGATGGTGACCTGGAATTTGAGTACTGGTAGACTTTTCGTTGCTCAAACCATTCCTTCACAAATTCCTGAGGAAGGCCCACAGCAATAGAAATTTTCAGCAGTTCATCAGAGTTGGGCTCCATGTTCATAGCATAATATGCTTTAAGTACAGACATGTGGTCCTTGTATGGGTTAATGGGGCTTGTCATTCCTTTCTCAGAAAGTACAGATGACAAGAGGAGGGCTTTATTATCAACAAAAACTCCGGCTTTGTTGGGGACTATGTTTTCATGGGGTTGTAGGACTGCCTTGATCTCTTCATTCATCTTACAAAGGTAACGTTCATGCTGATGCAAAGGAATGGGGCCAGGAAAACTTTCTTTACAGAACTGGCAGGAGAATGGAGTGGATATGTTGTGGTTCTCAATCATTTTGTCATCAGTGACCAAATCTATTAAAGTACGTAGCTTCTCTTTCTTTATGTTACTGATCTGTCTCCTTGAGTCAGTAGTCAAGCTCTGGAGGCAAGCTTTGGCTTCATTGACTTTTTCTAACGTGTAGTCGATAATACTTTTAGTGGCACCATTATGACTCACTACTGGAAGACCTACGGGTGGAATATTAGGAGAAGTAACTCCTTGTTCCTCAGGTTGAGAGCATGGATCCTTCATGTGATAACCTTTCAACTTGGAAATTTCTTCAGCCTTGCAGTCCATTTTTTGCCTGGAAACTGTGTTGTCCACAATCTGTAGAACCTTTTGTACCTCGCTTAAATTACTATTCATTGTGTGAAATCCAAGTAAAGGGGCTTCCATCCCTACACCTAAGTGCTGCATTGGGCTCTGAGCAGACGGATGAACTCCTAAAGGGCTGGTGGCTCCAAGGGCACCATTCATAAAGGGACTAGTGCCACTAAACCCGTGTGTGGCCATAAGAACTTTATTATAGTCATTGAAGTCTAGTGGTTCTGTTTTAATTTTAAGTAAGCCTGTTGGTTCAGACATACTAAGTGGTTTTCCATTCTCCAATTTGTTTCTTAACTGGGTAATGGCTGAATTAGTAGGAGAAGAAGAAACAGAATTAGGGGAAGAACCCGTCTTGATATTGTTTCTCATCCGGCCATTTACAGAGATTAAGCCAATACATTTCTTGCTGCTGATGTGTGAACTGTAGGAACCAGAGTGGGAGAAACGTTTCTTGCAGTTGGGGCACTCGTACGGTTTTTCACCTAAAATGACAATTAAAATTGACGTTACATTTTTTTTGATTGGGTAACTATTGCAGTTGTCTACCAAGGCAAGAATCTGTGCAACCAAAGGAAAGGAACACAATGGGGCACCTCTATGTTCTTGGTGGTTAGATTAGAATTATGTGGCTATCACTGTTTCAGGGCTTTATCTACCCTGGAAGGACATAATTCAAGATGTTAGCAGTGGAAGGTGAGGGCTATCTGTGCCTTTTTCAGCCAAGATCCCAAATCTGGTCTTGCCATCGGCGGCCTCCTATTTAAACAGAGTGTCAGATTAATGTGTGGTCAATAGCACAATAAAGATGTCACAGTATTCAAAGGGAAGTGTAGCCATGGCTTTAATCAACTCTGTGAAGATTCCATTGACTCTACCAATCCAACTAGTCCTTTGAATAGCATCCAATTTGGTAATAAAATGCTTGGCAGAGCTATCAAAATAGTTATAAAGAAGAAATCTCAGTGGTAGGTTGTTGTTCTGTAATATACAGCTCTCAGGAATCAAGGAACACTTATCATACAAAAGCTCTTTTCCAAAATTCTCCCACATTCTTCTTTCAAGGTTGGGTATCAAAAATGAATATCCTTCAGAATTTGCCAGCTGAGTTTCTTCAGGTCAAAACATTTAATCTGTAGAAGAGTTTTTAAAAGGACAAAAAGGAGCCTCTAGATTTCACAATAAATCAAAGCATTTGCAATTTTCAAGAAGTATAAGCACTCCTCTTCTTATTAGTAGCGCTACTGGTGGTACCATAAGTCTTATGATGACAAAGCAGGTGCACATAGCTTATGACATAAATGGGTGGATCCAAAAAACTACATACAGGATTGTGTAAATTTGACACAATCTTTAACAATGCCCCTAATGAAACAAAATGCAAATGTAAGCACCAGCCCCTCTGTTACTCACCACTGTGAATTCGCAGGTGTTCTTTCAGATGGTGTTTATATTTGAAGGCCTTGCCGCACTCTGTGCATTTGAACTTGCGATTACCTGCTCCTTGGGTCAGCATTTGGTGCTATAAAAGGAGGAAGACTGACATCAGTTTTGTGCAGGAGGAACAAAGGAAATTTGTTACAAATATTTTTAAAAGGCCTCTATTTTCAGACAGGCCAAAAGGTTTGAGTGCATGTTTATTTATTTGCCCAGTCTTTCAGAGTTGCAATAAAAGTGATAATGTTGGCAATAAAATTGGAACAAATAAAAAAAAAAGTGCTTTCACATGCGCATCCAACACTTGCTTTAGGATTATCTCTGTAGTCTCTTTTCCAGAATGTTTCTTTGAGTCGTTACAGATGAGAAAGCATCATTGCAAAGATGTTTGTGGTTCTCTGTGTTTACTGCAAATTCTAAAATCTGAAGATTCCCTATTGGAATGCAACTGTTTTGTCAAGGAAAAAAATTAATATTATCCTCAAAATCCTAAATAGTCTACCAAAAAAACTCCCCACACAAATAACTCATTTGATCATATTTTCTGTATTGAGGTAAAAGTATATCTTATAATGAAGCAATACCAATTTTAAAGAAGGAAAAAAAGCCCCACACACATAAATTTAAAAATCCTTGACTATAACTATTTCATTACATGATAAGCATGTTTAAATACCCCAATTCACTGTGCTAGTAGCAAATATAAACTCTGTTTTTCCTGAGATGTTGCATGTAAGATCTGATTCATTATCAAATGTAACAGACAACATCTTGGGTTAGAGCTGCTTGAGCAGTTTTATCACAGGCCAGTAGGAAAGACTTCACCGACTTGTCATTTTCCTTTTTAGTAGTGTGCTAGGGAGTAGGGATGAAAAAGACAAAAAGTTTGCTGAAAAGACAAGTTAAAAGCAGCAAAGATATAATCAAACACAGCTGACCTTTTTGAACAAGGGAACAAAAGCACTGTGACTTAGAATTCTGAAAAAAAAAAAAGAAAAAAGAAAAGAAAGAAATACAGTCATCCACTCTGGATGCTCAAGGTAGGAGGCCAGCCTTTTTCAAGCAGCAATGACACAAAAGCCTTTTGCAAAAAGACAGCACAGAAACGGTATGACAACTGCTAGGGTGTGCTGAATCTTCCCACATTCCTAGTGAGACAGATGGTGTTACATGGGACACAGGGAGGTTTGTTCAAACAGCAGCAACCTTCAAAGATCAAGCAGAGCCCAGCCCGCCGAGCGCCATTGAGGGACCAGCGCTCATATGTTGCTGAGTTGCATAAACAAACAGCAACAGCTGCTTTGTCTCCCCCCACAGTCCTCAGAGGACTACTATAAACTTTAGTTGTGCCACTGTTAATATGATACAATCATTTTAATTTACTAATTGTAAATGCCATGAGCAAATGAGGGGACTTTTCAACACCAAAGCTACCATTCATAATGCGCCAACACAATCACACTTCTGCATGTGAAATTTAAAGCAGTTATGCTAGATAAATATCTAGGCTTGGTTTTTTTTCCTAGAGTTTTTGTGCATATAAGCAAGGGGAGAGAAACTGTTACATAAGTATAACTATGCAAGCATAGTTTTTATAACTGAACTTGGAAAAACATTCAGGTGACAAGTTCAATCAGATATAAATGAAATGATTTACATGAGCTGTTTTCTTAAAATAGTAAAATTCCATAATATAGCATCATCGCCATTGCTGGATCATGTTTGCTTATTCTCATTTTCCTCATTCAAAGAAAATAAAGCCCATAAGAAAGAAACATGAGCATTTTAGACAATATCCTGTTCGATAATTTTAAAAACAGATATGGTGTCAAGGTTTACGGGTGATTCCAGATCTGTTGGGCCAGTTATTGGGACTTAAGGCACACCATTTCTGTTACCATATGAACACCTCATAATATCAACCTGCAGTCAATTCTCCCAGGAGGACAGAAAGAGCAGTTTTGCTAAAACATTTAAGGGACGCTATGAATCAATCCTATTCAATCATTTTAAGGATTTAAGATGCTATGCTGTTTAAGACAGAGTTTTTATTTTTAACACAAGTAAGCCAAAAGAGGCAGAGCAATTTTAACATTTAGTAACAAACATGCATATCAGAAAGGGATCATTTTTATTGCATATCCAACATTTTAGTATTAATCCAGTTTATTTTATATAGATATGCATATATATTAGAGGCTTTTTGATTTTCTTTAAAACACTTAATGAAATTTCATAAACTAGGAGCAGCTTGTAAAAATAGTCTAAGTAATTGAAGACGTTATGTGACAGATGAAAACAATGCACACTTCTTTTACTATGACTTAGATCTCATATGAAAAAAAATCTAAGCAAAACTAGGTGAAAAATGGAATTAAAATTGCTGAGATGTTTAATAATGTATAATTAAAATGCTACAATTTCAGTCACTTTTTGTGGAACATAAAAATGAAACTAAAGTGCAAATAAAATTTCTAAATTAGAAATTAACACACTCATTCGATCGTGAACATAAGACTATTAAATCATATTAGAAGAGACCATCAAAAAATCATTTAGACCTCAATTAAAGCTATTACCATTAAAAGATCTGCATCTTCAAAATGCCATGAAAAATTAATAATGATTGCCAATCAAAGCAATATCGTTTCTCTAAGGGGTTATTATAGAAAGAAATCACTTAAAACCAACCCCCCACCTGATCTGTCCCTGGCTTGTGCGTCACCATATGCCGCTCGAGCTGGGTGCGGTAGGCAAACGTGTAGCTACACAGAGGGCAGGAAAAGTTCTCTTCATTCTTCTCGTGGCGGTACTTGATGTGCTCCTTCAGTGATGTCAAGCGCTTGTAGCCCCGGTCGCAGTAGGGGCAGGTCAGCAGTTGGGCAAAAGCATCTGGAGTTCCAGGTGGCAGGTCTGTAGCCGAGAGACGAGAGGGAGAGAAGCAGGCCAAAAGGTCAGTAAATCAATGGCAGCTAATGGGCTGACTGCCCGGGATGGTATGACAGGAATCACTGCAATCTGCTCCACGAGAGTGCCACAGGCGCACGCGGCCTCCACGCACACCAGTCCCCTTGCACACCCAGGGCAGACTTGTCGAAATCAGCTCACACTGCGCTGGAAAATTAATTAATTACTGGAGCATTTGGGGGGAAATTTAAACAGCTGATAAATGAGGAGATTCTCTTTAGGTGACTGACAGTTCGTAGTAAACCTTTAGTCACATATGACTCAGGGAGTCATGGGGTGATGGAGCTTTTCAGGTGTCGGTAAAGAAGAACAAAGGTTAGGGTCAGTATCTCTAAAGTTTTTTGTTTTCCTCAAAAGTGAAATATTTTGGAAAGATAGGAATCAATGTAGATATTTTTATCTCTTAGAAATAGGCTCTAATTGTTCTGGTTCTTTATTGGATGTACAGATGACACAAATTTGCTGACAAAAAAAATTTCACAATACCCTAAAATTACAGTTCTAATCTTTGCTCATGAAATTCCATGCCTCTGCAGCTGTTCTTCAAATTTTAAGGTAAACACCCAGGCATGTAGTGCATTTGTAATTGTAACAGCTGCAGAGGTCAGCGTCGTGGCTAAAAATGAATTACAGCCTCACCATTTTCTTCCTGCCCATTGGCCTCTGGCGTGCCAAGGCGAGACAGCTCCTCAGGGGCTTCTGGGTAAATGATGGCTGTGTCACTGCGCTGAAGGTACTCTTCGATGCTGACTGCATGGCCATCGCGTTCCTCCAGTTTTCTTTTGGCAAAGTATTCCTCAAAGTCTGATGTGCAATTTGCATTCTTAACTGAAATGGTAAAAAGGAGAAGAAATGTCTTTTCAGGGCCTTCTTCCTAGGAGCCTCGGTCTGCCTGCATCATTGTTAGTAAGACACATAGACTTGCAAAAAGATTACAAATACCTAGTTTATTTGTAGGATGTGTTGCAGATGACCAGTTATTGATTGAATGCTTATTCTCATAATATATGCAAAAAAAGAGGACACTTTGCTTTAAGTTAAATAAGCATATTTTATTTTCCTCTTCTTGGAATACTAGTCTGCATGCTTCACAAAGAATCAAAGAAATTTTTTAATGTTTTTCAGGGAAAACTTAAAAAAAAACAGAACTATATTCTCAGATCCATAAACATGAGAGATAACATGAACTCAAAGCTACTTTAGTAGTCTATATAAAACTTCCTTTTCTTTTAAGCAAGGTATAATTGATGTTTTATAGTCCACTACACTTAATGTTCCTAACCACGTATACATCCTGTTGCTAAATATAAGCTTTTAACCCTCCAGCCTCTGAACATCACAGACCACCAGGACTACCCAGTCCGAGAGAGATGAGAAAGGATGGATATTCCTAGAGAGATAATAATGGGACTTTGTTAAAAAATCAGGGAATGTGGGAGTTTATCTTTCCTTAAAATTTCAATGTTTAGCTCAGTATTTTAAAGCTGCTGAAAATAAAATAAAGCTCACACTGATAGAAATAAAAAAGTAACAGACGGAGTTAAGAAACTGGCTATGCTGCAGTGTGATTTCGATATGATTTTTAACTTTTGTAATTATGACTCTATTCCCATGACATGAATGATAGTTGTAAATCAACTTTAGCAACTCTTGTCCCAAGATTGTATATTAGAAACCACTATAGCTATGTTTCTGAAATAAGTTGTGGCTTTAAACATCCTAAGTAGAAACTTATGCATAAGACAGTGTTGGGAAAGTGGCTGCCACATTATTGTCTACCAGAAGTAAGTGAAGAAAAGTCTTTTGCTAGTACAATTAATGTTGGGGCCCTACTTTCATAGTTTTTGAGAACAGTTAACCTTGATTCCACTATATTCTTCATCTCACCTTCTCTGTCATAAAAGATATTATAGTACTTGCCATCCTAATTCTCCCTGGCAATTTGTGGCAGGGTGTTGTTCAAGCAAGCCAGTCAATTTTTATTTTGGGCTTTCACTGTTATGAACTGTTATGAGAAGAACAGAAAGTGGAACCCTCCGTTAATCAACAAGTATTTACTGAATGCCTGGTATGAGATAGGCATCATGCCTTGTTTTGATAAGCAAAAAACAGATCCAGCCTCATTCTTTAGGAAGCCATGAGAATGATCAATACAATGGATATTGTCTCAAAAAGTAGATATAATATGACAAACTCAAATAAGTGTTATGAAAGAAAGTTGTACGGTTGTATTGCAGAAGTAACAGGGGGACCTGACGGGGACCTGATGGAGTGTGGAAGATCAGGAAAGCCTTAACTGAGAAGCACGAAGTTAACTAACTTTAGAAGCTGGGGTACAGCAGTGGTGACTAGAAAGAAAATGGAGCATTTCGGGATCTGAAAGGACATTGTTAGAGTGTGGAGAGAAAGGGGAGCAGCATGATGCAAGTGTGAAGAGGAAGGTAGGGACTAGACCCTGCAGCGTGTGCTAGCCCTGTTAAGGATTTGAGTTTTCTTCTAAGAGAAACAGGAAGCCATTGAAGGGTATTAAGCAGAGAGGATGGTTGGATGAAATTATAGATTACCTGCATTTTAATATGACAACTCTGGCTACAGTATGCTAGGGAATGCAGGAAGAGAAAAGTAGATTCTGGGAAACCAGTTAGGAGTCTCTTGCCATTGATTAGGTGAAAGATAAAAGTTAAAGAATTGGTGATGGAGACTATAAGAAGTGGCTGGATTTGAGAGATACTTAAAAAGTAAGATTGCTAGATTTGGAGAAAGATTGGGTGAGCCAAGGAGGGAAAGGCTAAGACCCTCCCTTAGGTTCAGGCTTTTTGAATTTGATGGATGGTAAGGGACATTCACCACACCAGGAAGCACGGGAATTCTAAAAAGATTCGAAAATATGAATGAATACATTGGATCAAATAAAATAAAGCTGGGGAGCATTACACTTTGTAGACTATTAAACTAAGTGCTAACTCTCTGAATACCGTGATCTCAAGCTTTTCTCTTTTGCCACTTCAACTTCTGTTAATTTTAACAAGAGCAATGGTCTGATTCCAAGATCTGTACTTCCTTCAAATGTAGGTTTGGAATGTGGAATAGTGGATTAAGATTTTATATCTTGAAATTTTGCTTAAGTCTTTTCTTTGAAGAATATGGACATTGATTAGGATCACTTTCCCTCTGGTCTGTTCATGTTGTCATGAATGTTTTCCAAAGGATACTTACTGGTGGTGATTGTGATGGTGTCATTTAACTTGCGCCATTAAGTCACTATGGGGTATGAAGGAATTGCCAGCTTGCACAAAATATTTGTTCATCATTTTGGATCATCAAAATGACTTCAGTTCTATCAAAAGTCACCTTTTGTTTTAAGCGCAAGAAAAGATAAAGGGGACAAAACATGTGGGTCCAAGATGGACCTTTTATGAACAACCTGACTGATCTGACCAGGGACTGACTTCTTTTTCAGCACTGTGGCAGCAGAAAGTAAGGTAATAGCAACTTTCTAAATCCAGATCTACTTGAACATTGTCAAATGTTTAAGACACAATTTATTTAAGTTTTTCAAGAACACTGTCCCACTTGAAGATCCTGAGTGTAATCTAGTAAACATGGATGGATGTACATTTAATATCATGCTAATTTTATCTTGATATTTCAGCAAGTATCTGAATTATCTGGCTATCTTTGCATGAATTTTCATTTGCATATGAATGTTTCCATCAGAAATGTAATCAAATGCAAATTCAATTGGATTTGCATTAATAACCTTTCCACTTAAAAGGGAGGAAAATTCTGATTTTTCTGGATAGGCAAACTAAATTGCATCTAGATACACTATTGGTATTTGGAGAAGCAATTCACTCGCTAGATCAGATCTGGCCATACTAGATTTCTATGTCAAGTGTGATAGGGACAAAAGATATCAAATCATGTGCTCTCATTAAGGATCATCTTTGTGGCCTGAGCATCGAATATATTGCCTAGAAATTAGTAGGCACTCAAGAATCATTTATGGAATGAATGTGGAATAAATTATGTCCTTAACACTGATCTTGGTGCAGAAGTCTTCTAGTAAAAGGAAGCATAAGACAAGACACCTACAGTTGAGCTAGGAACTCAGACCTACTATTCAAGTAACTGTAGAACAATTACATGATAAACTGTGTATTCGTGATCATAAATACTTGCAAGAGTTTTGATAGGGCTCAGATGAGTATTCAGAAAGGGTTTCATGAAGAAACCCAATCATTTAAATTTATTTGCTCTATCAAGATTTTTTTAATGTGGTATAGATATGCTATTAGTTATATATCTCAATATCTATAGTCACTTAAGTGGGCTAGAATCTAGCCTTCTATGAACTAGGTATGACCATCATAGATATAATGTGTTTTTCCCTGGTGTTGCTATGGATACTAGCAATATATGGTTTTTTCTGCCCAGTACCATGACATTCTCCTTTGCCTGGGATGGCTCCCCACTGTCCCTGTTGCCAAACCTTATGGTACCCAAGGCAGCTGCCATGTTGTTGCATGATCCTGCTCCCCTAGTTACAGTGGATTAATCTGCACCTGAACTGAAGCAATCTTAGCCCTCCATCCTCCAGGTCAAACCATTGACTGGTCCAGTGGTAGCCAATTAATCCAACTGAGTTCAGTCAATCCCTTCCCCATGATTTTAGAACATGGTTCCAAAGAGATCACCAAGGCAGATTTATTTTTTCCAAGTGACTGCAGCTATAAGATGTAGAATGAAAGAATTGATAAATCCCATGTAGAATAAGAAGATTTATGAAGAGAGAAAATGAGCAGATATACAGAGAAAAGCAGAGACAAAACGGCAAGTCCTGACAGTACTTTTCAAGCTACACTTGTTCCTGAGGCCAAGCAGCACCTGCATCCTTCCAGAGAGCAGAAAAATTCCCTTTTCTACTTTAGGCTATGTTGTATCTCAATCTCCTAGACTCCAAATTGCCCTGTTACAATTCTAGAACAAATGATGGAATTAAATTTTTATTACTCTCAAAATTGTTGGGAAGGATAATGTTTGGATTCTATTTGGAAGTCTGCATTTTTTGGTTTTTACAAAGATTTTGTAATACTGTATAGTGGACTCAGAGATGAGGTAGAAAATTTGCTAGAAAGTTATAAAATTCCTCACTGCATTTTTCTAATGTAAAATAAACCTTCTTTTCTTTTTTTTTTTTTTTTTTCCTGTCTTTCTCTTCACTCCTTGGTATCCTTGGAAGAATTGCCAAAACACACTGACAACGTATATTTGCATGGTATTTATGATCAAACGATAGCAAAAATTCACAAGAAACCTCAAATAATGTCTTCCCATACCTTCTCCAGAGATTTTGCATTTAGTCCTAAAATTTACCCTAGTGTCTTGCAAATATCTCAACCTTCCCTAAGGTCAGGTAAACTTTCCTCTACCCAAAAACAGAACTTCATTAATTAAAAATGTTTCCTCATAGCCAAGTGTATTTTAATATTGTTAGGGTAAATTTCTAGGTCCCTTAAGTCAGAACAGCCTCAAATTTCTTGTAAATATGTTGGTTATGCTTACTAATTAATAATACTTTCATATATACCCTTATCTCTATCTTAGATATTGATATTTTTGGATAGATAATGATGAATATCAATATGGACTGACTTTTCAAGTTATTGCCTAAAAACAAGCAATGTTAATATCTTTAAAGAAAACCTCTAAATAAAAGAGTTATATTGGTCTTCAAATCAGTCAACTGCTGCTCTCCCCATAATTGACTTCTTTTAGGTATTTCTCAAAGATTCTTAATACTTTTACAAGTAGTTATATTATGATGAGGCCTTGATACTTATTGCTTCTCTTTTTCTGTTTCCTTCTCTTTACTTTTATTCCCTCACCATTTATTTTCTTTACTTTTTACAAGCATGTGTTCATGTAGGAAGACAGGTGCTCTATTAACACTGGTCTATTACCCAGCATGTTTTTAACATTCACTTAAAAATTAAAGAAATATATTTGAATATTATGCTAAGCCATTTTAATAAACATCAACATGAATAAATAATTCTTTTGGAAAAGAAAATATCTTGGAGGGTCTAGAAGAGCTGAAGTAAGTATATGTAAAAAACTGAGTAGAATCATTCATCCGTCCCTTTGTTTAATAACTGTTTATTGAGTGCCTACTAGTACCAGAGAATGTACTTGGGGACGAGGACACAAAGATATTGACTGAGAATTGTTTTCCTGCTTCTATGATTCTCATATTTAGAGACAAGTACATAAAATGGTTGTTATGCTGCAGTATACAGACATATAGATACATGTATATCAGGGTAATATAAATACATATATACACAGAGAGTCACACACAGAGACACACACACTTCCTCAGTCTAACATCGAAATTATGCATTTATCATATCATCTGCTTTTACTCACTTCAAATGTCAAGGCAAAGGGACCTGAAATCTACGTAACTGTATTCATCATCTTTTTGAAAACGTCTCTTTCTCAACAACATTTTAGATGGTAAGAAAACACAGAAAATTATTTTTAATTTATTCATTTGTATTAAAATTTTTCGTTTAAAGAAAGCTCATATTCAGCATTTGTTGAGGTATATAAATCCTCATGGCCACTTTGTTTAAAGTTGACTAATTAATGTAATATAGGCATTTTATCATTAAAAATGCACGTGTGCCTTTCTGTAGAAGGCTTCTGAAATACATACTGGCACCAAATATCTAAAAACAACCGTGAGGGAAGATGATCTTTTTCTCATTACACAGCTACATGGGCAGCCCAGCAGAGCCTCCGACTGCTACAGAGGTGTGTGTAAAGCCAGGTCAAAAGTGACAAAGTTTTCTTCTCTTCCTGGGAATTAGTAGAGCTTCTGGGCCAGTCTCTCCATGCCTGATCTGACATGGCTTTCTCCTGGGAGCACATATTCAGATGCCAGTGAGAGTTCCCAACGTGTAAGAGCTTCAGGAGAAAAAGTTCCAAAGGGATGGGAATCTGTAGTACTGTGCAGGATCAAATATCTCCCTAAACAGCAGGAAGCAGCCCAGTCAGGGACAGAGTCTAATTTTAAAGTGAGATTTTTTATTAGGGGATTCTGAATATCAGATTTAGAGACTACTAACCCTTAGACAGTTTTGATTGCTATTTATTGGTACAAAGACCACGCCTTTAAAACAAAAATTCCCGTAGATAATATGTTTATCTTTCATATACCTGTGAAACCTAAAATTTTGGAATTGGTATATTACCAAAAAGACTCAGACTATTTTATTATATTTTAGAGAGGTTTATGAAGTATGGTATTTTTGTCCAGTAATTCGGTGCTCTTTCATATGCTTTCTGTAGAGACATATGACACCTAAGGATGCTCTAGGACAGTGGTTTTCAAAATGTGGTCCGCAGGCCAGCAGCATCGGTATTACCTGGGAACTTGTTCAAAATGCAAATTCTTGGGGTCCACCCTAAATGGACGGAATCAGCAATCTGTGTTTTAACAAGCCCTTTAGGGGATTCTGATACATGCCCAGTTAAAGAATCACTACTCTGGGAATTCAATTCTCTGTCTCCCCTGGCTAAATAAGGCATTCAGTAACGTGGTTTTGGGAAACAGCACAGAATTACTTCCATGTCAGGGAGCCTTTCTGATGATTTCAACCTGAGTTCATACCCTCCTTCTACAGAATATCATCTGCATATCTCAATTGTTGAATATATCACATCACATTATAATCTTTCGTTTACATGCCCATGAGCTGATAGAGGCACGGAGGGTCTTATTCACCTTTGTATCCCAGTGCCTGGGGCAGTGTCAGGCACACAGCTAATGCTCACTAATTGAATGATTAGACCAGGTTTAAAATCATTAGACTACTCATTTTGACTCAGCTACTTATGTTTTTTAATCTCAATATCTTCTTCTGTAAAATGAGCTAGTATGTGCTTTCTAGGGAATCTTCGAAGTTTCAGAATTGCACCATTTCAATTAATTCTTTGCCCTAATCAATTTGCTTTTTTATTCACTGGCTAGGCCTAGAGAGTTTTATCTGTATTCTTTTCAATTAAAAACTCAAAGCAACACAGTTTTCTGATGGAGGACCCATATACACAGATTAAGAAAAAATATTTCAGAGGTGCCTGGAAACCACAGACAATATCACAAGGAAAACAGTGCTTATTAAATATTTGCTGAATGAATGAAGGAGACACTCAAGAAGCTTGGGATATCAGTTATTTCTTGTGGGAACTCTTGCTGTGAAGTGGAGATAGCTGTTCCTAACTGCGAACAAAGCTCATAAAACCGCAGCATTCATTCGCCAGGAAGTAACAGGCTGTTCTTGGTGTACACTGATTATAGTCTGAAAATGACCCTCCTGCCTAACCTGCCAAGTGCTACTTCTGTCTTTCTCTCCTCAGAACGTATCTCTTCCTATACTTTCTTTTTAGAAACTCATTGTATGAAATTAACTAAAAAAATTTAAAAGGATAATATGCATGACAGATCTGACTGGAGGACAAAACTCTTCCAACATATAAAAATGTGACTAATATTATACACAAGAAGAAAATGACATGCTTTATAAGAGCAGGACTCTCTCCTTGTTAAGTATTTAGGTACTAACTGAATTATCTGATAAGCTGATCTTGAACAATTTTTTTTTTTTTTTTTTTTTTTTTTCTGTATGTGGGCCTCTCACTGTTGTGGTCTCTCCCGCTGCGGGGGATGCGCAGGCTCAGCAGCCATGGCTCACAGGCCCAGCCACTCCGCAGCATGTGGGATCTTCCCGGACAGGGGCATGAACCCGTGTCCCCTGCATCGGCAGGCGGACTCTCAACCACTGCACCACCAGGGAAGCCCCGATCTTGCACAATTGATTAACGCTATACATCCAACTCAACTCTTGCTGAGATATACCTTATGATAAAACTTGTATGGCTTCTGTTACCCATAGAAGAAAGCTAGCTGTATAAAAAATTTTAACTTAAACTCCATATAAGAGCAATAAGAGGAATTGGAAGCTATAAACCAAGAAGACAACAAAGGTACAAAAACGTTCTCACTCTCTTCTCCACTTTCTTCTATACTAATGATATGACACACAAAATTCATGCTTAAAGAGGCTTAACTGACTGCTAGCCTGCTAACCTTATCATTCCTGTTACCAATTTGGGGGAGTTATACTGTGTATCACGGTGTTTCTGGCTCAAAAAAAGATTTTCAATCTAGGTCTAGATCTTTACCTGGGATTCAGTTGCTTCCGAGATACTGCCAAAAGATCCTGTACACTTGAACAGAATTGGTGTTTATATGTGGTACTTCAGGTGGGTAATCCCTGACCCCACCCCTTCCCATCCTGCTCATACTCAGAGATTATCTTAACACCTTTTGTGAGGTAGAAGCAGGACTGCCTACACAATTTGCCAGGCTCAGTGCAAAATGGTGGCAGTAGAGCATCAAACCAAGGGCAAGGCCCTTCCAGTGAAGGCCCCTGTGTGACTGCACGTCGCACACCCAGGACCCTGGCCTTGGGTCTAGGATCAGGAGGCAGGAGACCTGAGAACCTCCCCCTCCCATGGCAACTCACACAGCCCATGCTTTTTGTTTCCTTTGTTCACACTTCCCAGTAAAATCTCGTTAGAAGAAAGGGTAGGGTGGGTGGAGTCCACAATTTCTAGTCTAATGTCTTCACTTAACAGACAATACAACTAAGGTACAGTGAAGCTAGTGATTCATAGAACATTACACAAATAATTTCTGGTAGGGCTGGATGGGGAATTCATGTATCCTGACTCTTAACCCGTTACTCTTTACACTATATCATAATGAGTCCATATGAGAGAAAGACAGAGAGAGAGACAACCCCATATTTTTAGTTTTTCTTCTTGCCTACCTGATTGGATATAATTTCAATAGGTCCTAGATGCTGCAATGATTGTTCTGACATTGTAAGTATCTCTGAACAACAACATTATAACACCGTAAAATTAATAGGAAGAAAGGCAATGTAAATGCCAACTTCAATGTAAATAAAATAGCATATTTTAAACTTTTTTTCTCTATTTTTCTTTTCACGTCCTTGCTCTTCTGAATGCTATGCACTTGTTTTATTTTTTGACTGAGTGACCTGCACCTAAGTTTACTGGGGTAAAATGGAAAACATCATGGAAGTTCTTCAAATGCTCCACTCACAATGCCTATTTAAAATTTTCATTTAGGGCTTCCCTGGTGGCGCAGTGGTTGAGAGTCCGCCTGCCGGTGCAGGGGACACGGGTTCGTGCCCCGGTCCGGGAAGATCCCACATGCCGCGGAGCGGCTGGGCCCATGAGCCATGGCCGCTGGGCCTGCGCGTCCGGAGCCTGTGCTCCACAACGGGAGAGGCCACAACAGTGTGAGGCCCGCGTACAGAAAAAAAAAAAAAAAAAAAAAAAAAAAAAAATTCCATTTAATATTTAGGGACTGTATTTTTCTCATTCTGATATTTCCTCATTTTAATCATGTTGCAAAAGGCACTCAATTCAAAAATAACTTTATGAAACGTCTTGCAAAGGAAGAATTTATATTAACTACTATGGTTTTAGTAAATTAAAAAAATGTCTTAAGCTTAATTTAGGACTAGAGACCAAGAAACACTTTATTCACGGTTCATTTTGCTTTCCCATTTCACATATTACTTGTTTATCCCCCCACATGCTTAATGATGTCCTCCTACATGAGTTCCACTTCTTCAGATTAAATGAAACTGTGTCATCTCTTGATAATATTCCATCCCTCACAGACCCTTCCAGCAGAGCCATTCCCACCTTCATCTGTCTTAACACGCAGAGCGACACACAGATGGGTCAACAAACTCCTTCATTCATACCCCCATTTCAAACCAGAGTGCCTATTTTATTAATTTGTTCAGCATTTCTTTGTTTATTCATTTATGCTTTGTTTCAACAAGCAACCTGTTTATCAACCATCGAGGCTGTATAAACACTGCACCTACCAAGGGGAAACATGGGGAAGAGCAAACTTAACCTGGACCCTCAAAAAGCCTCCAATCTGTAATTTTTTGAAGTCTATGTCATCCATTTTCACCATCATGTCTTAGGACACAACCTATACAGCTCAAATAAAATGACACTTATCCCATGAATATGTTTACCCCAGCCTGTCATTATTGTCATTCTGGGAAATTTCATTACTCAAAAGATAGTCTGTGCAGAATCCTGGCTGCGTGGTGCTCTAATCTTCTCTAGTCCAACAACAGGGATGGCCAGCCACCCCTTGGTATGGCTAACCCTGGGACAATGCCATCTCTATGAGCGAAACTTGGAACTTTCACTCTCTGATTTCAACCTATCGCCCCACCCCATCATTCAGTTCCTCATCCCCTGAAACAGGTACTTCATTGTGATAATCAGGCCCTGACAAGTCCCTCAGGCTATTTCACCCATTCTGATTTTGCTTGCCTCGGTTCACCTTGAAGCTGGAAATCACTTCCATCCCCGCCCCTTGTTCTTGTGTCATTCTGGCCTTGCCAAATTAAAATCCAGCCCAATTTCTCTGTTCCTAGAATATAAAAAATGTTTAAAGAAACGTAAATAATTGTATAGCCTTGTTTCAATCTATCAAAATAGGATATTCTTTCATGATGATAATTGAATCTCCATACATTGTCCACAGCAATTACTCTAAATTTCCATTCCTGAAGATTCCAACCCTATTCCCATTCCCATACTGTCAATTGATGATATCTTTTCCTACTTACTTCAAAGAGTGCAACTTAAATGATGTGAATTCCATCAACTACCTAAAATTCAACAGAAATTTCTCTACAACAAGTCTCCCTTCTTCTTTTGATCTTATTGCTAAAAAAGATGTGTCCCTGCCCACAGCCAAGGCTACCATCCAAAGCTATTCCCTCACAACTCTTCTGATAACCTACTTCATCTTTCGCCTCGTCTCCTTTTACATTTTCAGCCATTTTTGCTATCCCTCTTTTTGCACAGAGGCATGTTCAACAAGCCTTTGTCCTGGAGAAAACCTTCTCTGAAATGTGCAGTCTCTTAAGTCACCTCCCTAATTTCATGTCTCTAATGTTTGACACTATTCTCTGTCAGAAACTCTGCAATACTGAAAACTTCTCAGTTGAACCTACATAGCTTTCTGTATTTCAAATAAAACATCTTAATCCATGTATTATTATAATCATTACTGATAATAATAATAATAGCTAGCAACAATTGAACATGTATTATGCCTAAAATTATGCTAAACATTATACACACATTTCTTATTCATCTTCCATTGTTTTTTTTACCCAATTGAATGTAAGTCATTAATGACAGCGAGTGTTCACTATATCTTTCATGATGCCTAAAACAATGCCTTGTACTTAGTAGGGTCTCCCAATTTGACTATGGATCTGAATAGCTAATGAAGCTATAATTGTAACGTTTGCCTTCATGTCACTGTGATTTTTGTCTTTCCTAACGGCATCATAAGACTTTGAATTCCTTAAGGATAGGACCATATCTTCTATTTCCTTTGTTTCTTGAACCTCAGTTCCAATTCAGCACACAACAAATACTATGAAAAGAACGAATGGAAATAGTTGAGTGGTTGTTCACAAGTGACAAATATTATTTGTTTATTTGACTGTTATACAGGACAGAAGGAAAAAAAGATATGATTTCTGATGCTAGTCAGTGAACAAGTGAAGGAAAAATCTTTGAGAGCTTTCAACATCCTTATACACAAACATTATAAATACTACTAAATCCTCTTCTACATTTAAAAAAAAAGGTGCTAGATAAAGATGAAGAGAGATAGAAAACCAAGCTATTCCTTCTTAATCTTTCTAATTTTAACTTCAAATGCAACCTCAGAGCAGTGAAAAGAAATGTGTCCTACAACTTGTCTGGGTAGTTTTCCAAGATGTCAAAGGAATTTAATTGGCCAAGGTTCTCAGAATCGACTGTTTAGTCCTTCCATTACAAATGTGTTAAATATTGTATTTTGGTATTCTAGAGAAGTTAATGAGGAGCCAGTACAAAAGGAGGAAATAGTTCAGAATGCATTTATTTCTTAATGAATAGAAATGGGTAAGCTTACTTGCAGATGCAAACAAACCAGAAAAATAACCAAGAGAGGGTGAGAATCTAGTATATGTTAGGCATTGTACTTGGTCCTTTAAAAACGATATACCATGGGCTTCCCTGGTGGTGCAGTGGTTGAGAGTCTGCCTGCCAATGCAGGGGACACGGGTTCGTGCCCCGGTCCGGGAAGATCCCACATGCCGCAGAGCAGCTGGGCCCGTGAGCCATGGCAACTGAGCCTGCGCGTCCGGAGCCTGTGCTCCACAACGGGAGAGGCCACAGCGATGAGAGGCCCGCGAACAGCAAAAAAAAAAAAAAAAAAAAAAAGATATACCATTTAATCGCTACAGTCAGACTCTGTAAACAGGGAATCATTATTTCCACTTTACTGATGTAGAATGAAGGCTTATTCTATACTCAAGTTCATGTAACTAGTAATTGGTAGAGACAAAATTCAAATGTAGTTTACCTGACTCTAGAATCTAGAGCATCCCAAAACAACTTTTGCCTTTTTATCTGTAAAAGCGTTTATATATTATTCCTAAAATATTGGAAGCATGTTTAACGACTATTAGTTACAGTCAGTACAGTTAGTTCTTGGACAATAATTTTCTTGTGTTATATAAGATTAAGAACTGAGACCTCAACTGGCCTTACCCAGTTCCTAGATGTAAGGTGTTTTCCTCTTCCCAGGAAAGGAAGCAAAGATGCAGGTGGTTATTAATAGCCCTTTAAAACAAGAGTGCTAGATTGTTTGAGAAAAGGTAACTCTCACACAGTCAAAGAGGAAAACATCAGGGGCTTATTTAGGTCTTGATATGCACGTGGAAACACATTAATGCTAATGATCACCGTGCACCTAAGATACATCCTTGTTACTACTAGCATGTAGGCAAACACATGTTTATAATGCTCCCAAGTTTTTCCATTTCTCTAATCTTCTTAGAAAACACCTTTTAAAACACACTTTTGAAAATTCTACATAATAATTTCATTCTGATTTTGAACCAGATTAATATCTGGAAGATGTAAAGTTCTTTGTGAAAAGGTGTTCTTTACGTGTTAAAGCATACATTAAAAAAACTTTAAAACATTAAAACCAATGTAGAAACATTAAATGCAATGTAGAAAGTTATTACTATAAATCAGGGTTTTCAATGCTTTATATGCTGTAGATCAATTTTGCAATGCTGCTAATCTAACTTTGCTGTAAAAAAGTAATGATAGTCTGTTTTTCTTTGCCTTTAACAAGTAGATTTCAGAGACTTAAATCCTGGTTTCACTCTCTGAAGATACTGGACTTAATCCCCTTCACAGGGAATGTTTTCACCTATTGTGACTTCCTTTCTCAGAGTGCATTTCTTCTCCACCTAATATTTGTTCATTCATTCATTAGCTCATTCATTCATTCATTTTACCAGTCATAATGCCCACCACGTGTGTTCACTGCTGTACTGAGCACTTTGAGGCAAACAGAGACTAGCCCTTTTATCAAAGCAAATATTTGGGGGGCACATACTAAGGTCATACAAATTTACCCCTATTTCATAGCTCAAGAAACTGCTTGTCTCCATGAAATTAACTAGGTGAAATATGTGCAAACAACATAAAGAGGAACATTTCAACATGCTAAAATTAGTGGTGTGCACCTGAGGGCTGTGGGATTTCAGACAAGGAAGAGATATATGTGGTTTGGGGGTGTTCAAGGATGACCACATTAAGGAAATGGGAGGTGAGTTAGCCTTGAAGAACAGAAAGGTGGGTAGAATTTGGATAATTGGAGGAAAGGGAGTGAGAGATTAGGGTCTCAAGGGATAGCATGGGCAGAGATTCAGAGGTTGGTATACATGTGATTCTTTTTTGATATTACCAAGGGATTTGGTCTGACAAGAATGCAACACTGTTGGTATGAAATGAAGAGCACTCAATGCCTGTCTGAAGAATGTGGATTTTGTCTTATAGGTACTGAGGGACAATTAAAGATTCTAAGAAAGGAATTTGGACCATGATAAAAGGGTTATAGGAAGAATGTGGACAGACTAAACAGAGGAGGACATGAAGGCTAGAGACCAGTCAGATGTAACTGAGTCTTTCTCATTTGGGGGATTGAAATAATGGGAGATGAAAATGTCTGAGTGATTATTTCAGGTCCGCTGTCAAAAGTATGTCAACCCAGAAATGTGAAAGGAAAGTTCAAGTGCTATTTGTCTCTCATTTCTTCAAAAACTCTTTCTGACTCAGGACCATTCTAGGGTCTATGGTGAGAAAGTAACCAAAATCCCATATCATTCCTGCCCTCAAATAGTTTACAATCTAGTGGAGAGAAGCATACCTGCAGGTGTCTAATTATAATATGAGAGAGAATGACCCTCAAAAGAGTGAGTGGTTAATCTTGAGTGGGAGACTGTCAGATGGCTTCCTGGTAGAGATGGCCTTTAGGAAGGTGTATGATGCTGTCAGGCTAAGAAAGAATGAGTGGTTTCTACAGATTTTAACTCAGCAGAGTATACTAGGAAGGAGATACTTTTAGATTCTAAAAGACTACTCTACTCATTGATATGAACTTGGTTAAATTCTACTATGTAATAGATTTGTAGACTTGCGTAGGAAATTTAGAGGTCTTTTCCTTACTTTCAGTTAGGAATGAAATTTGTGTGTTGAATATCCAGAAATAATAGAGACATTTTCTTTGTCTTCCCCTGACAAATTATTCCAGTTAACAACAACACTTTTTATCAGAAAATATGCTTAACCTGTTTAAAATTTATCTATTCCAATGTGTTTGTTCTGCTTTGATGAAAAATGTATCTGATATTAAAGAATTCCATATTCATGCACTAATAAAAACATATTTGTTGAGACCCTATTAATTTTTTTTTTTTTTTTTTTTTGCGGTATGCGGGCCTCTCACTGTTGTGGCCTCTCCTGTTGCGGAGCACAGCCTCCAGATGCGCAGGCTCAGCGGCCATGGCTCACGGGCCTAGCCGCTCCACGGCATGTGGGATCTTTCTGTACCGGGGAATGAACCTGTATCCCCTGCATTGGCAGGCGGACTCTCAACCACTGCACCACCAGGGAAGCCCAAGACCCTGTTAATTTTAAGGCACTCTCATAGACAATGTGGTAGCCTAAAACCAATCTGTGTTCTCAGAGTTTGCAGTCTAATTTGGAAAAGACAATACATTAAGTTACAACACACTATAGCATCTACAGCAAGGTCAGCTGATTTGTTCTATAAGAGTTCATTGGAGGAGAATATCACTATAGGTTGGGATGGCCAGAGAGGAAGGTCAGCCAATAGCTTGACCTTGATCAATAGGACCTATGTGGGGAGAAAGAGATACTCCATTAATAAGCAACTTCAACCATTAAAGATGTCTTATTTCAATTCCACATGTTTTTAGCATCCAAAAAGATGCTAGGGATAAGAAGCAGTAAACTTATGGTTGGGAAGAAATATGTGTTATTCTCTAAAAGGCCAGAGTTCTAAGCTGAGGGTCACCAGTAAATTCCTAATTACCAAGTCCAATGTATTTGCTCAGCATTCTTTCAGTCATAGTTATTTGAATCTTTTGATTCAATTGACCATTGTCTACTTTTGAAACTTTCTTTGTCTCCTGGATATTTAATTTTTTTCTGTCTCTTAATCTTTTTTCTTTTAATGAATTTGATCTTTCTCCTTACTCACCAGAAGCCCTGGCCTCAGCTTTCTACATGTTTCAGTATATTTATTGTAAATGTTTTAGTCCCATGATGTTAAATACCATCTGAATATATTTGCATGACTCTCAAATCTTTATCTCTAGCCCTGACTTCCTGGGTTTCAATTCCTCATTTCCAATGAACATTCATATACATATATATGTATATATATATACACACACATTTATATAACTTTTATATGAAAATACTTGTCTAAAGACAAGCTCAAGTTCTTCTCAAAATTGGATCCTTTTTCTGTTTATCTAGAAATAGCAAGTATTTGCCATGTTCTAAACATGCGGATGTGTAATCCTGAAGCCATTTTGATTCCATCACCCAGAGAATCAATTGGTCGTTAAGAAGTCATGTTACTAATTTCACCACTGTTGCCACCTGAGGACAGGCTTTTTGTCATGTCACACCTGAATAACTACAATGACTTCCAGTTGGTCTCTCAAAGTCTAGTTTTTCTTCACAGAAATCACGGTAGTATAACATGCCCCAAACTCTTTGGTTTGTTGCTTTACATTCTCCATTTACATTTAACTTACATGTCCAGCTTCATTTCCCATGATTTGCCTCCTAGGACTCCCTGATTCAGCCAAATCCTTTTACTTGCTATCCTCTGAATAGATATTACAATTTCTTTCCTTGGCTTACACACTCCTGTTCTGCTAGAAGGACCTTCCTCACTCCTTCACGACTACTGAAAAGGAACTTAGTTCAAATTTCACCTCCTTCATGAAGCCTTTTCTGAATATTCACCCCATAGGATCTCTCATATTTCTGTAATTTGAAATAATTATAGTTCCTACTATTTGTTGCATATTTATCACATATTTTCACTTGTTTATTATTTTTTCTTGTGTGTTGGTCTCATCTTCCAAATTAAATAATAGCCATGTCTAAGATTTCCTGGCCCATCTTCCAGAACATGTGCACACAAAAGTGAATAGACAGAAGACACTCAATGAATACTTATTGATCTATTTATTGACTGAATACATATGAACTATAAGGAATAGTAAATAGTATGGGAAAAGGTGAACCTTAAGGCTATGTGAAGGAACATTCGAAATTGATTTTTAAATCTTCTGAATAGGAACCATTTTTATTAACCCCACTTTAGACCTTAAGTGTATAAAACAGCTAGTAAATTGTCACTTTGTGGAATAGCGACATTTTAAATGCCTATAAAGTTAATGAAATTAGAGTTTATTTATGCTTGAGGTTGAAATTTAACAATTGTCTTTAAAAGGAACATGAAGCCATTTTTGATCTTATGAGTTGGGACATTACAGAAAGTATCTAATTTGTGGTATCTCTTTATTACTGTGTTTTTATAAGAAGTTATTTTATCTTATTTCTATTTTACACAGTGATGGTACCCCTACAACATAGAATATTAAAACTAGAAATATTTTTAACAAGCAACTAGTGCAATCTATTCATTTTTCAGATGTGGAAACTGAGTGCCAAGAAGGGCAATTGACTTGCCCAAGGTTGCAATCTAGTTATTGCCAGAGCTGTAGCTAAAAATCAGGATTATGGGTTCCTAATTCTATACCTTTTCCATAATCCCATATTATACAGTTTCATTTTTGTACCTTAAATTGACATTATTCAAATGAAAGAAAATTTACAATAGTTTTTTATTATTTCTCTTATTTTATATCCAAGAATGTAAATTAGTGCATGGTAAGTTATTAATAAGAGCATTCTAAATAGAAACACAGCATGAACACTATTGTGATGTGTTTCGACATAAGGGAGATATGAATATCATCTTAATTATTTACATTTCTAAAACTTCATAAAACTGTGACTTGTTTTCATTGGTGAGTTGAGTGGAAATAGTTATGTGATTTTTTTTTTTTGGCTTTTGCTTTAGAAGTTAACCTTATACTGGGCACTATGGTAATATTTTTGATGGTGGTATGAAGGATTGTTTGAAACACCAAAAATACTTAGCCTTATCCAGGAAAAGAGAGATAAACATAGTGAGTCAGTGTAAATTTGCACTAGTGACGTGAGAGGGTGTGAGAGGAGATGCTATTCAGTTTTTGGGAAAGAACATGGAAGGTCACAATTGTCCTGAAACTCCATTCTACAGCAGTAGCAGAATAAAACAAAGCACCACTTACTACCTTCCTACTGCAATTTTTTAGCTTCATTAAAAAGAAGTGAAATTGTCTATTCTTTATGAAACTTTTGCCTGGAAAATATTATTTAGAGAAACTAGAAGATACTGAGAAATAAAATGAAGATAGGATAAAAAGGAACTCAGATGATCAGTTTTTATGAGGAACATTCACAGAATTTTGGTTTGTCGTTCTGAAGAAACATTTTACAATCTAAATTACACCATATCATTTGAATCTCAATGACTAATATCAAGGGGTGACTGGAAGAGGCATGTTATATTACAATTTTCAAATTATATTTATGCAGTCTTTTAAAATAAAAATTACTACCAGAAATTTGCCCAACTCAGGCTTTGAAAAGATTTTTTTTTAAATCCAGTTCAGTTTTCTTAACTTTCACGGGCAAATTAGGGTTTAAGAATAAAAGATATATTTGCTGAATAAAATACCAAAACAGAGAATTCTGATTTGAAACAAAACAAGAGACTTGTAAAGTCTGACTTAATTGTTAAATCACAGACATACAAATGGATGGGTCAGTGTTTCTGTCTCTGACTCACTAAATCCACATGACTCAGGACAAACATGACCTTGGCGTGGTAAACTTACTTACCTGTACCATTGTTAACTGTGGTCTGGATCGTGGCTTCCGGCCCCATAGTGTCATAGTCTTCCTTCATTTCTTCTGTGGGGGAAGATTATCTTTAGCATTTGAAAATTGTAGAAAGGCTTACTATACTAAGCATGCTTACCACAGGAACAAGGAAGATTCTTTTAAAGGAAACAGAGAAAAGGCTTGTTGTAAACCTCTAAACAATAGCTTTGTTCAGGCAACTGAATGAATCCAATAGTGCTAGCTGCACAAGAACTTATTTACTTTAAGCATTACTGCAAGCTGTGAAAAACAGAGGTGCTTATTTGGGGCAAACGAAAGGCTTTTCTTCTAGTGGCAGTTCTAGTGACAAACAGGGGGAAAGATATTATTTTTTCAATAAGAGTCAAAAGCAACTAAGTATTTGTACTGACGAAGAGGCACGCTGGCTGCTATGCCTCTGGTAACACTGGATTATCAGAGAGAAGTCAGAATTTCTTATTTTATTTTCATGCATTTTTCCCTCCTTGGAGTAGCTATGATGGTGCTAATCTATGCAAGCGAAATTTTAAAGAACCTAATTCTACATACCAAAACTTGAAATGCCCAGTTTATAAAACAAGCATCCCAGAGGTACTGAAAACACCTGTTTCACTGTTTTATATAAACTTCTAAAACATATTTTCCTTATTCCTTTCCCTACCATTCCATAAATATCTTTCTTCCTTACCGTTAATTCCCCAGTAGGGAGTCATAGTCATTTTCTGAGGAAAAACATAGCTATAAGAACAGCTCAGTGTTCTGATGAAGATGAAAATATGTAACACTGAAGTTGAAGATCTATAAATGATAAAAGGTCATCTTCTAAAATTATAATATTTTAAAATGGGAAGAGTCTGGAGAGTAGGAGAACTCTCAGATTTTCTGCCTACCAAATTGTAGAATATGTGAAGTCAGAGAAGGACAGCTGACAGTTAAAAATCCTTCAAGAAAGTAAATTAAACATGGACTTTAAAAATTTTTATTTTTACAATAACAATACTAATGAGAACCAAACATGATCCAGGATGAATATCTCTCTGTGATAATCATTCTGTTTAAAACAAGAGAAACTTTATAAATAGGACTCTCTGAATTCCCAAATTTATCCTGACCATTTTTGCTTATCACATTCTAGTCATAATTATTTGGTAGAAAAACAGATTCTAGCAAATGTTACAACAAAATTAAAATATATGTTTTTCAAGTAGTATCCTGCAGCATATCTGTTTATGGCATCAGAACTGAAAATTTATGAGCCTCTTAAGGTAAAGTACACAGATATAAATAGATGCTAATTTAATGCCACTGGGCATAATACTAGTCAGATAATTTGAATGATATTTGTTTAAATTCTACGACCACTTTAAATTCATTCTTGGCCCTGGACTTCTCCCTTATTTAAGGAATATGTTCACAGGGACATTTTGCATAAAACATTTAGGAGTTCAATATACAGCAATACTTGATTGTCAATTATAATAATTGATTGGTTAAAAGGCTCCCTCATCTGATATTTTTATTAGTCTCTGTAAGGAATTAAATTAAGGTATTTCTGAGAAGTTCAGTACTAGATATAAATATAACTTTTGTGTCTTTCTTCCTCGCTCCTCTCATGTGATTTCTGGTAGCCAAGAGTCAGAAGAATCATAAGTTTTCCATCTGAGAGATCAAGTCACTGAGGGGAAAACAGTTAACAGCATTTTTTTTTTTTTTTTTTGCATAATAGTGGTAATGTTCAAGATTTCTGCTGCACTTCCTTCCTCATTGTCATTTTCTTATGAAAACGTAAAGAGAAGTTACAGGAGGTAGTTGCTCCCCAAATTATTAAATGCTGGGTATTCACATGTGTAGTTGGCACTTAGTGTGCCCTGCATTCTGTAGTAATACTTTAGCTATAACCCTCTTTTACCAAAGATTGTGCAACTGAGATGGTGTCACTTTCACCCAGAATGTACTTTGCTTCAATTTACTGAGCATCAAGCTTTTTTTTTTTTTTTGAACATCAAGCTCAGGTATGTGTTTTAAATACTATGCATATGCCTATTTAATTAAGTTTCACATGAATCCGTATTCAGAAGGATATCATAACGTGGGTTAGGAGTATCCCCCCCCCCTGAACTAAAGGCAATCCTGGCTGTCTTTCTGCCTCACGCCTAACCTTAAACATTTTTTCCCAAGACACCTCTGACTCAGCATACTGTGTCTAAAACCACATAGTATATTTGTTTTTAAAACACTTGTAAAAGTTTGCGTTTTCCAGTCACCCTTGGGATGAAGGTTTATAAAAATAAAGAGCACTTTCTTCCTCAAGATGAAGAATCCTTGAATAAGCAGAAAGAGGCCAAGATGCAGGTGATTTATTTAAGTCTGTGTCAATGATAATGATGTCATGGTTTCCAGCACACTGTGTCCACCCCATTGTGGGACGAAAGAATGTCAAGGACAATTCTAAACACAAAACTTTGATTGTGCTGGAACCGGAAAGGCACAGTAAGAACTCCACTGCGCTCTTCAGTGGAAAACCTGCATCCTGCAGACAAACTACAGAAAGCATGGGAGAGAGAGCAAAAGAGAGGGGGCTTATCTCAGAGTAAAGCTATGTGCTGAGGTATGATGGTAGACAGCCAGGCACCAGGGATAAAACACTACTAAATAAAACAGCACCAGAATTAGAATTATTGTCTATATTGTATGTTTTGAACAATAAATAAGAAAAATATTTTATCAGAAGAAAAATGTGTTATCTAAGAGTCAGGATAAACAATGAGTAGCTTTTTAAGACCAATTTCTTTTCATTAGACATCAAGGCACCACATCAGAGCACTTTTGGAACAATAAAAAAAAAGAACAATAAATCATTACTAATCATTAGAACCAGACAGGTAATAGCTGGGTAACTTTCTTGGTCCAAATAGCCAAATGAGATTAGGGATTTACATTTTATTTAATTATTGTGACTCCAGAATGCTAGTTTATTTACCATAAAGGTAAGAGCAAAGAACAGCCTGTTCATTTGTATCACAGGCACCATTAACTACAGGTGATAACAGGGTCTGTAATGCATTCATATGGATTATTGTATATTAAAACATTTGGAATTATGATCCATGACCAACACAAAAAGCTGCCATGATCACAGACTACTACAGCTTGACATGGCTGTTTTGGCTGTTTTTCAATTACTGATCTTAATTTTTTTAAATTAAACTTTTTTTTTCCCCAGAAGTTTGGAGCTGTACATTTGTTATATCGTTAATAATTATTCCTTTAAGGGTGGAAATTCTAGTAATTGATCCTTACCCTTGATTTCTAGATATTAAAATTTAAAGCATCAGAACATTCATTCTTATAGCCCTGCATATCTAGTTCATTAACAAATATGAATAGCTAACACCAGCTCATTTAAATAGTATGTCTTACATGAGTTCTCGCCACACTCTGTTTCTGTCACACTGCTCCCAAGAATCATTGGCTCTTATTATACATGTAAATGGCTATCATAAAAATAAAAATTTCATTTAAGATTGTTAATGACTTCTGCAGCAGTCAGACTTCCTTTAATGATCATCCTCTGCCCCTAATTAAACGTATTTATCTTTCAAGCATCTTTGGCTGAGTTCTCCCTCATAGTTGAAAATCTAAAACCTTAAGTCTTAATGGAGATAACGATAAATGTTTATGTGTGGGATTGCTGAGATTCAAGAAACCTTCACCGAAAGCAAAATTGGAAACAGAAAGAGTACAAAACTTGGCACGGTGTGTTAGGAAAACGAAAAACAAATACACTACACTCAAACTGCCATCAGTCATCTTTTTTCTTTTTTTCACATTTAATGTTCTTTAGTAGTGGAAGTACTTTTATTACCCTCCTTCCAGTATACCAAACAATGACTCTGCCTATGTTCGATGTTTATACTCTGCGACATCACAATAGCATACAGGTAGACTCTTGTGCTTACTTATTTCCTTCCCACCCATTTCACCTATTTATAAACATGCTATTGTTATATATATCGTGAGGAAAAAAAAACATAAGGTGGAGTAAATCATGATAGCGCTCACTGGGTCTTGGAACAGAGATTAAGGAGACATGAAGGTTTGAATTAGAAGGGTCATTAAAAAAAATTTTACGGGCCACCTTACCAAGTAGAGATTATCAGAGGGAGTTTAGGGGGATATGATTAATTCTCCTTTAGTTTGTTAATCATTTCATACCTTGGTGATGTTTCATCCTAAGTGAATTTTAGACCATGACATTTCCATTTTCACAGTGGCATCTGAAGTTTTAGTTTGAATATAATTCACCTTATTTTTATTAGAGTTGGCCTTGGACCATTTCTACTTCCCCAGAGATTCCCACCAAAGAGCAAGAATCATTATCAAGTACTTAGCTGTTAAATAATAAGAAAGAAAGCTACCTGACCAGGTAGAAGTGTGAAATCACATTCACACTTAACAAAAGGGAATGATTAGATGGTTGAATTACAATAGGAGGTGTCAGACAGACATTGAAACTACTGTTAAACTGACAGTTATTGGGTTTGTATCACTACACAAAACTTTCAAATACATATCAGTTGTGAGCTTTTATGTTTGCTTCCAGTTTCCATCCTGAGAGGATAGCTCTTGATGGTGTTGTATAATTGGCACATTGTACATGTGGTGCAAATCCTTCACGTTGTGTGTTTAAAATGTAGTTCATGTTCAACTTGCGTCCAGACGGAAACATAATCCCTTCCTAAGATGTCAGTAGTGCTGTAATGTGATAACACGACTATCACTTCATAATCTGTCACCAGCTTTGGTATCTCTATTCTGCGAGGGCTCTAGAAAGAAATATTTTAACGATTTGGTTGTGGACGCTCCACTAGGTAGATGGCACAGGAAGGGGCCAAGTTGTTTTAGACACTTACCTGGACCATCTACAGAGGCTGGGAGAATGTCGTTGTTGTGCCAGGTATGTTCCACTCCACCCTCTCTTATCTCATCTTCCTCCTCCTCTCTTGGCAATAGAGCCTGGCTCCCGTGAGGGGAGGACTCATGGTTGGGCACGCTAGCTGGACTCCTCTCCTGGTCCAGAGGGTTAGCAATCCCGTCCTCCTCAGCAATCTGAAGCTTGTCCTCCTCGTCGGTTTCAGAACCCGTGTCCACTACATTGTCATAGTTCACCACTGAAGAGGAAGCACAGAACACACACACTCTAAACACTCTGTTGAAAAATATCAGTCACTCCCTGAATGTTTAGTTAAATGGAAAATAATTGGTATTTTTGTAACTTAATTACTCAACCACGTCAGGAAAATATAATGAATATCTTTCATGCTTTAGCATCTTTATTCTTATTCAGTTATACCTGGGTACTCTTTCTGAGTTTAAATAGTTTTTTGCTAAAAAGATGGGAAAATTTCAAAAGCCACAGAAGCGCATATACTCAAAACATGCCTATATACGGGGAGACATATTGCAATACGCACTTTTGACACTCCACACAAACTTATAAAATAGATCTGCAATTGACAATTTTATTAGTTTAGTGACATGGAGTGTTTACTATGAAATGTTGTACTATAAATATGACATGCCTTCACTATATTAGCTGTGGTTTTATTCCTAGAAATGGTAGACGCACACACACACACACACACAACGTCCATCTATTTACTCAAATACATGAACACGTACACAAACCTGCTCAATCTGAAAGGTTCACTGTTGCTTCTACGTCAACCATCATGTGCTAAGGCCATTTATATCCCAATCTTTTAAGCAGAAAATGAGGAAAAGCCATATCTTCTGGGCCATTAATACTACTATTGAGATGTCTTCATAGCGCCATAATTACAGAAGATTTCAAAGTGACACAGGCAAGACCAACACAAATGTTAAAATAACTCACGAGAACCGGCGGGCTGCTTTTGCAGCCCTCAGCCCCAGCAATGCTCAGTAGCTTTTCTTAAAATAGACAGCCTGTAAATAAGGTCTGTGAACTCAATTGAAGGTGGCTGTTTCTGAATTAGTCAGCCCTCACAGGCTCTCGGCCTACATGCTAGTACATAAATTGTCCACTTTACCACCAGACAAGAAAGATTAGAGTAATAAACACGGGGCATTAGCTCAGCTAGAGAAACACACCAGCCGTTACGCACACACAGCATTGCCAAGAACTGTTAACCCAACTCTCCAGAAACACACACAAAAAAACAAGTTAGAACCATGACATCATGGGAACAAGAGGGAGAGAGAAAGAAAGAAAGAAAATAAAAAGGAGCCCGTGGAAAAAAAAAGCGCAAACAATTTTCAGGTTCATTTTGATTTCTCTGCGCCTAATAAAGCAATCCTCTGCTAAGTTATCAACTGAGCTATCTCAAGTGGCTCTTGCCAGCTATCGGATTATACAAAAGTGGCAGAAAAGGAGGAAAAAAATGAAAAGGATTGTGAGTCAGGTTCATAATGCTTTTGGAGAATTCTGGAAACATGTCTAGTTACAAATTTTAGTCAGTCATATCTGTTTGCTTTGACAGGTTCCCAGGGAGTAAAAAAGGAACAAAAAGAGAGAGATTTTTTTCTGTCATGTGAGGCTGGGGACAAAAAGATTACACCGTGCATATCTGCTCATAATATGATCTTTGTATAATCCGCGGGTCTGCACTTGCCTTCGGAACAACTGCACAACAGGTGCAAATTAAAATGAAAACGGCAGCGGAGCCGGGCAAACAGAATCTGCTGACCTGGTTTGAATACCAATTGACGGGGGAAACAAAACCTTTTCAAGAGGTGTGACCACAAGGGCTTAGGCAAGTTCAGGCTGGGTAATGCCCTCAGATCTACAAAAAGAGAGATATTCTAACATCTCTGCTCTAGCTGTGTGGTCCAGATATACCTTAGTACAATCAATAATGTGCTTTTTTTTTTTTTTTTTTTTTTTCCTGGTGACTGAGATTTAACCATTTCTTAGCAACAAGCAGAAGATTCTTTACAAATGTTCTGAACGCTGACTTCGGGGCGGAGGTGGGGGGCTGGTGAGAGTGGTGGGGTTATAACAAAAGCTCCGGAGGCCTGGGAAGCTTTCAACCCACCTCCTAAAAACTGATCTCTGGGCACAGGAGGAATAAAGAAAGGTCCAGAAGGAGTGAATAAAATTATCTAAGGCTGGACAGGCATTAAAAGGCCTTTATCCTGGAAAAACAACCATGCCTTTTAAGGTCTTTTTCTTCATGGACCACAATATCCCGTGTGACACGTGAGTGTTCCTGCAGCAATACAATTGAAATATTTTCTTGTGGAAAAAAAAAAAGAAGAGAGATAAATGATTTATGAACAGCCCTTGAGGAGTCCCAAATATCAGAACAATCTAAACAAGCAATGAAGTCATGTCTCACCATATAGGGTCAGGAGTACAGCATCCATCACCTTCACAGGGCAACAATACTTCACAACCTTTAGGGTTCTCGCTCACAAATAGTAGTAAATACTTTTAAACTAAATAAATAACTGCTGTCAAGTTCACTTACAGAAGCAGTGTGCCATCTTTTCCAGAGTGTGTTAACTAGGGTGTCCATTCCCATTGGATGGCTTCCCAGAACCATTATGTTGGTATCTTACCCCCACTTTTAAAAAATCCAGGTAAAACAATTCATAACAAAGTTTCTGTATCTGAACTCAGAGTAGATAATTTCATTCTGTTCTTTCTGGTTGACCTTCTGACAATCAAAATTAAATCCGTTAATATGGACATGGCACTTTCCTGCTCCCCACCTCATCCCCCCGCTTCTAAATGCCCAGGATTTTCCTTTAAATATTTCTCTCAAGTCTAGTCAGTGGATTTGCCAAGTGTAAGCACTGGGGAAATTTTCACCACAAAATATTCTTACTATAGAATGGCCAGGACATGATGGGTTTACCTCCATTTGCATTAGGAAATAAAATAAGCTCATTTTCTCATTTGTTCCTGTTTTCTTTTTTTTGCCCACCATCATCCCCATTGGCATAAGGGATCTTAATAATGTAGATTTGTCTCTGCAAAGAAGAGATTTCATTTTGTATAATAACCAACATATACTGGTTTTAAATGAGGGTCATCGGTCAGAATATATTAGTACTGTGTCAATTTTTAAACTTATGGTACATATTTTTTATTCAACATTCAAAAGCACAGAACCACCTAAACATGTAGCAAAGTTCTACTCGGTCCTTACATTAGGCCAAATAAGCCACCCCTTGCATGAGTCTCAGCAAAATTTTATACATGTATTAGAGCTACATGGCTGGCAGAAAAACAGACGGTTACTTCAAAACCACAAAGAAGTGGGAGCCCAAAGAATTCCTTTCTGCAATTCAATAAACAAGAGAAAGATGTACTGTTTGCTGGCTCAAAATAGACACTAATTTTACATCTGTCTCTGAGGCACAGCAAAAAGCCAACTAAAGAGCAGTAATAAATGTCCAAAAACAGCATCAGTATCCAAAACTCTCCCAGTAATCTTCAGAGGAATTAATTACAATTCTGTGTAACAGTTGCATTGGCAAAATGCATCCATAATTATATACAGGTACTGTACTGTATTACAGGGAAATTTGCCATGTGATACCATGTTTACATAATAATTGATGGATAAAACTATTTGCATATGAAGTGCATATGAATTATTGGCATGGTTTGCCATTTTATGTGGAATCATATTAAAGTTTCATTTTCTCTAAAACTGTATGTGTAATATGGGGTTACCAAAGGGTATAAAGCTGATACTTAAATTTGCTTTATAGCAAATGGGCCTGGAAAGATATATCTGAATGGGCATTACTAAAAACCTGTATTTAAAAGGCTTCATAGTTTATCTATAGTAAGCATTATTTTCACCTCACCAGATTGCATTATATTAAATTCTCTCTATTCTTCCTTCTAAGTAAACAATACTCTAAATTTTAGCACCAGACCAATTAATTTTACAATCATATGCAAAACAAATAATGGTTTCTCTTTACTGTCTATTGATCTAACTTTTTTTCAGATTTTGTATTCTGGTGACATGTAACAGAATAGTAGCAAAACGTGACATTTTTATAATGTCCATACCTGACAGAAAATTTCAGCATTTGCAAAAATGGCCTATCACAGCATTTAAACATTGCTGATAATTAGCTTGACATTTGAAATACCAGAACTGTTGTTTTGAAGATGCCCTATACAATGTTACCTAACTAACCCCTTTTCATACTTATATGCTTTCTCTACTTTATTCTGTCAGTTACAGTACAAATAAGAATCAGTTGCTAATGTATTAACATGCAAAAGAACTGATATTAAGGGACAATACTTCATGTTCACCAGAAGCAGACATTTTATTGATGTAAAGGAAAATTACATATGCAGGTTATAGACAGTTAATTGTTAATAAGGTGGTCAATAATGATCTTCTATAACTCCACTCAAACTAAGTGTGCCAATAAGTCTTTCGATGACATCATCAAACATTTATTTAATACCTGCAATGTGTTGAGTCCAGAGCACACAGGGATGCGCTATTCTCACCTCAGGAAGCTTACTATCTATTTAGAGACAGAGCAATATAAAACTGTAGTGCTAGAAGGACACGAAGTCAACCCTGGACATTTGACAAAGGAGGTAAAACAGGTACAATGAGGTCAAATGACTCACGTAAGGCCCTGCAGCCACTTAGTGGCAAAGCTGGGGGCTAAAAGCACATCTTCGGGCAGGTAACAGCCACCTGGAAATATACATGATAATATACATTCCCAGTGAAGAATGCAATCTAAATTTAAACTCCACATGATCAGAGTAAAGGAATGGAAATCCCTGGGACTTTGGGGGTTTTTATGCTCCCAAATGAAGATTGTTGCTTAATTTTAAATTGTTTTGATGATAGTTACTTTCATGGATCCTTTTAATTTGAGTTATAGAAGCCTACCAATTTGATCAATTACCAGAATCTAACAATACACCCATGTCTCCCACAATAGTTTGGAAACAATAGAAATAAAGAGGCAGTTCCCAGAATTACAAGCTTGAAGACCTGTCTTCTTGTCCCAGTCCCAATATGTAACCAGCTGTGTGGCCTTGGCCTATCATCCAAGAAAACTTGGTATAAATGGGAAAAAATAATGGTAATGTGCTCCCTGTCTATGAGGTTGCCACAAGAAGACTACGAAATTGCATGTGTGATTGCAGTTTGTGGAGCATGAAACACTGATAACCACTGAAATAATAATAAAGACGGGACCATGGCCCCAGTGTCTTGTCTGCTGATGAGCTATGTGGTAGCTCTAAGTGAAACGAGAAGATCTGAATGTGTGCCAGTCACAGTTTTGGTGTTGGTCCTTCACTTAAAATTTCATTTGCAAAAGTATCAAGTAGGAGGCCCATGGTGGGAGAGAGT
The DNA here is from genome assembly GCF_025265405.1 of Mesoplodon densirostris. Classification (NCBI taxonomy): domain Eukaryota; kingdom Metazoa; phylum Chordata; class Mammalia; order Artiodactyla; family Ziphiidae; genus Mesoplodon; species Mesoplodon densirostris. Next base: position 65,256,749 of record NC_082668.1, read on the forward strand.
ACGATTCATCCTTCAGCTAATATGTGAGATAGACATGTAAGCTCATTTTAAAAATGTCTCTTCTGGTGATATGGCTTAAAGTTTAAAAGAAGACCTTTGGAATTTTATGAGTCATTTGGTTTCCTAAATCTCTTAGATGCTTGGAGAACACGTACATCTGAGCCACTGGGTTATGGTCTAGTTGCTTTCTTAGAATGTCTTTATGTGTGGTAAATGTTGGGGGACATTCTAAGCCTCTTCACCTGAACCCTAGCCTTTTATTCCTCCCCCTTGCCACCAGAGTTTGATTTCCAGGTACTGTGCTACTAAAAACAGGATGCAGCTCTTCTTCAAGGATTTTTATTCAGCAATGTGTTCTTCCAGGGAAGATCTATCCTTGATTCCCCTTCTTTATCACAGCTAACTTGTTCCCTTTGCACTTGGATGGATAAAGATCATAGGACTAAATCAAGGTTCAAGTTTTCATTTAATAACGGGAGTCTCATGATAGGTACAACAAGGCAAAGCAAATTCAAACAGAGATTTTCTTCTGAATTTGGATATGTGTCACTGAAATGCAGGAGCCTTAATTTCCCAATTTAAAAATGGGAATAATGTTATCACTTGGGGATGCAAGGTTAATTAATGCTAGGAGAAGGGACCACGCCAGTTTGAAATATTCCCATGGAATGTGCTCTCCCGTACAAAACACTGTTATAAAAGAGCTACTATGAACATACTACAGTCAGCCTTTTTACAAACTAGCTTGGTCACTTTAATTTTTTATCCCAGGAACATTCAAAGGCATTAAACCCGCATTATAAATTAATGAGTTGTAAAATGTCAGCTGATAAAACAAAAGCAGTTTTGAGTATAGGGATAAAAATGTTTCCATTTCAGATTAGCTATGTAAAAAATATGCATATTAAGTGAAATGAGAGAGGAAATTCTGCACACAGTTCCAGTGGGGAGGGGCCAGTTCTGAGACTCTACCAACTTCCTATTACGGGATCATCTTGGGAAGATGGCAGGCACTCATCCCCT
>NC_082668.1:65262771-65270271 GCF_025265405.1 Mesoplodon densirostris
AAAAGTCAGATAGTCACAGTACTTCTGGGTTTATCTTAGTCACAAAAGGGCTTTCATTTTAGACCTCTAGTTGGTTCAGTAATTTCTACGACTTCCCTCCTTCACTGAAAAGAGAGGCCAAACCATATGCTTCTTCATTTTACCTCAAGTAACAGGTTACACAAATTAAACAATCACACCAGCATTCATTTTCAAAAAAAGAAAAAAGTACATTTCACTTCCTGAGGTGATGAGGAAAATTCCTCAAACAGATAAAGATGCCACTCTTTCGCTGTAAACAAATAAGCCTAAAATCTTTTCACTCCCTAATTCTTTTGGGTATAATTTACTAAGTCCTTTCTAAGTGTTTTAGATGTAAGACACCTTTTTCTCTGTTAGTTTCATTCCAGTCATCAAGATTATCTATTGGCTGACAGCTGCATGATCTATGACCCACACCCTAAAAAAGAGAGCAGTTTGAAAGTCACTATGAATTTTATCCATTCTCTGGCCACAGTTATCTTATGAAGTATTGATAACACATTATCTTGCAGAGCAGAATAATACTGCACAAAATGATACTAAGATGTTTAAGACTTCTGCCTTACTGAAAGTTATTATTCAGAAGTGTACATAGTCTGCAAACACTTATCAAAAGCCCTGGGCAGAAAGAACAGAACCTCCGTTTCATTGAGATACAGTGGAATGTTAGAGGTTTAGGGCAGATAAAGGCCAATCCTCAAAAGTTCAGAATCTTCCTTGATGATAGAACAACTACATAAATTAAAATGGATGTCTCTCGTGGAGGTGAAGACCTGAAAGGGGTAGTCACACACCGATTGTAAAGTTTTATATCAAGACCTGCCTTTCTTAATTTATTATTTTGGAAAATCATAGAATCATTTTACAAATCACTTTAGTTTTGAGCCCAGAGAGGCCAGACTATTGTATATGTATATATGTATTTTAGTGAAGAATACAAGCAATATCAAAATACTTAATTTAACTCTTTTAAAATTAGTTTTAGAATAGCAGAATTATCCAGAATCTATATAATAAATTCATGGGAGGGTTTTCATATTTTAACTTACTAAGGCAGGAAAAGAAAGCTATATATCATTATGCCTGCTCAATTTTCAAGCCAAGGAACACTGATGTTGTTAGGACTTAGAAGAATAAGAAATCACTCTTCAAATATTTTTTGTATAATAAATTAAAAGTTAATCAGTACCCACTGGAATAGCTAATTTAATATTTTTGAAAAAGGAAAATATCGATCCAACATATACAAGCTTGTTCAAAATTTCAAATTGCTTGACAAATTAAAATATATCAAGCTTATGTTTCATAAAGATATTTTTTATATTTTGGATGGGAATAATTTACTTTCCTTTACAAAGCATATGAATTTTAATAGAAAGACACAGAAGGTATATTTTCCCAGTACTATTTTTCAATTGACAACATTTACATCAGTTTAAGTTTTTTTTCACTCTGCACTTGTCTTTTTTCTGCACATACTTTGCACAACATAGAAAGCATTTTGGAATTTTGGAATATAGTTGCACTTGAAATAATGATAAAATTCTCATGTGTTGTCCCATTTTTACTGGACTTTTCAAATAGTAAGAAAGGTTTCATTATTTTTCAATTTTATTAAATTTACACATGAAACTTTCTGAAATGCTAATGCAATGCTTTATCAATATAGACATGTTTCAAGGAGTATGCTTTTATTCAAACTTAGGTCCCTGGGTAAAAACAGACAGGCTCATAGCAACATGGAAACAAGCATTATAGTTATAAAAAATAGATTGCTGAAATGAGAATAAAGAAAGCATTTTAAAGACTATAGTTTAAAAATAAACTTTAAGAGAAAGAACGATCTTAAATGGAAGATATATGGCATTTAAAAATGTTTAGGAATATTTTAGCTAAAGAATCAGCAAAGTTTTGTAGCTAAAGGGCCATATGCCCTATTTTAATAAAAAGGAATCCATAAAAAGTAAATTACTTTCACTAAGTATATGCAAATTCCAATGTAAGCAATCAGTGCAAAATTAATTTTGCCAGAACTGATTAAAAGCATTAATAAATCTATATGCAGTATTGCTTCAATCTGATACTGTAAATTTATTATACTTCCTGTAAGATTAATTATAATGCTACAATAACATATTACGATGCCAGAACATATTACTGTACATTCTGTTAATAACAGTTAAGCGTAACCTGAGTTGTAATTATGGACTGTAACAAAGTAATTTGATAGTGATTGTTTTCTTTAACTGTTAATGTTAGATGGGAAATAAAATGTGTATGTGCTTGTGTTCATTATATTTTTCTCTTTAATACAATACCTAATTAAAATCATAAAACACCACACCATTTGTTCTCACAGATTCCTTTCACTTTTTGCTCCCCACCAAAACTGTCAGGCTGCCTGAGATAAGCGAAGGTTCAAAACAACAGTTTAAGTTATTCAAGGTTGTGGTGCATTCTTGACCTGAACTAAAGCAAGCTTTCTTGAAAATGTATTAAAAAAAGAAAAAAAGTTTGTATTGTACAGAACTTATTTGAACTCTTCAGATGACATAAGCAATTTTTCCATATTATTCACACATCCCACAAATAAGTAACATAAAATGCTTGAGGGATCCTGGTGACAGCAGCCATTCCAGGTAGCAAAACAAAGAAGCTGAAAATCCTTTCTGAAGAGCAAAACAGGCCAAATAAAAACTTTTCTTTTTGGTACTTTCATCCGAATTTTACACTGTCTTTGCACTCTAAAATTCATCTATCACTATACTGAGGTTGTCTGATCTGATACTCAGAAAAACATAGGACTTTGATGACATCTATAACTTATGGTCCTTTCCATTTTGTTGTCCTTTTTGAAAGCTGAAGCAGCTACATATGCACATAACTTTAAGAACACAAAATCTGAGGCCCTTTAGAATACTATACACAAACTTCGAGTGGCAAACAGGTTTCTGGAGAAGTACCAAAGGAAATTATTCAAGTTAAGCTTTTTTTGGATATATTCCTGATTAAGCCTGAACACAATGAAAAAAACAGTGTGAAGCACAATTCTGAATGGCATCTGTGCTTGGAGCTTCAGAGGACTGCTGACTGTCATAAAACTCTGTGTGTCACCAGCTGGGGGTCGGGGATTTAAAGATGTCAGGGGGACCTGGCCTCTCAGATGGGATAAAGATCAGAAGGAAAGCTGTCCAGGTGATGCCCGGGCCCCTGAACAGGCCTATCTGCACTTTCATTCAAATGATAATGAGTGTGTAAATCACATCTGTTCCCCCTCTGTGCCTGTATCCTTGTCACCTGAATGGCATCCCCACCAGGTATCAAATGAGCTACAGGAAATAGGTTTTCTTTTTATCCATCTTCACTCTGAAATGAGAAAATGAGCACCCTGACAAGGAAGCCCACAAACCAACAGGGATTCCAAGCCCAGATTTCATCATAATAAAGGACGTTTAATTGTTAGCTGAAGGTTCAGTCGGTGAACAGGAACCAAGGTTTTGATACAAAGGTAGATCTCTGGCTCCTCAAGGCCCAATTTTTGAATAGGCTCAGAAAAGTAGCCTAATAATTAGTAGTCACCGACTTTTAATGATCTGATCTCATTCTAATGGCACAACCCCAAACTCTCAGGCCAGACCAGCAATTCTCACCTCTCTACCTTCTTTTTAGTATCAAAACAAGGGCTAACTAGAAGGAAGTGCACTCCTGGAAGCCTGACAGTAAGTAATATTTTGCAATTAAAGCATTTGCAAATGGTTAATTGTCTAAAACAACAATGGCAAAATGAAGACCACTTATTTATACTTTTCATATGTAAGGGAAATTTTGATTTAAGAATTCACTTCACCTCTGGGTTCATCATCCCTCTGTTTCTATCATTTCTTTCCACTTTTTTTTCTTCTTCTTCCTTTTTTTTTCTTTTTTTTTGATCAGAGGCATGAAAGAGTGAGTAAGTGTGAATGCTTAGGTACCTGGGGTATGGAAAGGTGGTAATTAGCACAGCAGGATAATTGGTGTGTAGATTGCAGCATGAACAAATGCTTTGACTTGTTTGTTCTTCTCACTCTTCTACATTCGTTCTCTCTACCCACCCACCCCCCTTTGAAAACCCAGCCTAGCTAATGAACACCTTACCTGCTTAGTTAAGCTGATGACAGATATACATTAATCTAAAGGAAACATCTCGCAAAAGACACTCAGGTGGTACCTTTTGCTCGCAATTGCAAACCAAAACTATCCTTCCTCCCTCCAGAATTTCCATTTGCAGCCCCCAACAGAGACAGAACAATGCTACCCAACCTCTTGGGCAAGGTTGGGGGCAGGCGGGGAGGTGAAAATGGACATCAGAACCGGAAAAAATTCCTTAAGAACCTTACCTAAGTAGCAAATTCAGTGTCATTTTAGACAGCATTCATAGACTTTTCACTTTAGGGAATCTCAGGATTGTAATTACTGGTAGCTTTGCTGTTTCAATGGTCTCAGTGTCTCAGAAAGTTATGAAACTTAACTCTTTACAAATAAAAACATATCCATGCTTTTACTTTTAGGTTGAATTTGTTGCATCAACCGTTCAGAGGAGGTCAGACATGAGGATTCTCTATACACAGAGCCATTTCCCTTCCTCCTTCCCTTTCTTTTTTTTCTTGAAATTAAGAGCTCATGTTCTAACTTTTATATGGACGGTTAAACTTGGGAATCCCTAGTTGAGGGTTGGCCCACCTATTGGGGAGCACATCCCTTGCACTGGGTGGGCAATACAATTTCGTATGTTCATAGGATGCTCTCAGAAGACTCCGTGTACCAACTCCTTTCATTTCCCCAAATAGGCCCTTTGTCAGAGGTCAAGGATATTGAATCTTCCTTCCTTCCTTCTTTCCTTCCTTCCTATATCCCCTCTTCTCCCTTTCCCCAACCTAGTAAGTGAACAATTTTGCTGCTTAGTTAATGTGAAATATATATATATATATATATATATATATATATATATTTATTTATTTATTTATTTATTTCTCTTCAGGACTCTGTTTTCACAGAACATGTTACACATATATCTTATCTTCAGCAAGGCTCTGGGGGCTCTTTTAGATGAATCCAGGTCACAGTGCTCTTGACTATGGGTATTCCTAGGTCCCAGGGTATTGTAATGATCATTGATCAATCTACTCTTCCCTTTTTTCTTCTCTCAAACACTGCCACATACGAGTTTGTTTGATGACTCATAAGGGCACCGTACCAAAGATTAAGGATCAAGCTTAATAACTGTAAATTTCAGAAGACTGATTTTAAAGTTTGATAAAAGTTGAGAAGCACTTTGGTGTTTACAAGTTATCATACTTCTCTTAATGTCACATCCTAAATTCTTCACACCCCTGTTCTGTTTTACATGCGAGCATTTCTCTGGCTGCTCAGTATCTGGTCAGTAATAGCTTTAACTTTATAAGTGAGTGAGTTCTGATGGTGTTGGCCTCTCCAGCTCTAACTAATGGTAACAATGGAAATATGACTGGGATAATTAACAAGTAGCTTATGAAAAAGTGGAGAAAATTTACATAACAGTCTTTTATTCCTTTGCCCATAAGATATATGGTATTTATTATATGTCTAACATACCTAAATATATCCTTTCTTTGATCACTGTGTTTTGTTTATGACCATGAAATATGCCCTGTATTTTTAAATTTATTCCTTCCGTGTCTCCGAGTTACCACCCTCTTGTTTATTCTTCACGATAGTATACTTTTGACTAGAAAAGAACACATTTTCTCTTCTCCCCATCTATGTTAAATTAAAGACAAACTAATGAGCCATAAAAAAGGCACCAGACCACTTGGACATGCTGAGGCCATTTTAACCCTGGAAGCATGGTGACCCTTAACCAGAAGCTGAGTAAGGGACTCCAGGTTTACGTGTCCTACTGACAAGTCCATTTGGCCACCCTAATGGGCCAATTCCAAAAAGGAAGTGAAAAAAGAGGAAACAACCTTGTACTAGAAGTTAGAAAAGCTCAGCAATGTGAATGCTCCTATCTCATACAATTTCTTTTTCTGTGGGCTCTGGGGTCAGACTGCTTAAATTTGAATTCTAGTTCCTCTACTTACTAACTTGCGACTTTTGGCAAGATTATTTAACCTGCTTCAGTGTCTTCCTCTTCTGAATGGGCTATGATGACAGTATCTATCTCACTGGGTGGTTGTGAGGATTAGATGAGTCCAAACATGTAAAGGACCTAGAGCTTGGCACATAGTAAGTGCTTAATAAATGCTACGTATTATTATCATTATTATTGTTTGCTAAGTCCAGGGACAGTTTTAGGTGAAAGGAGGTTCTGTATATTTCTCTCCTATGATAATTCTGTGATTGGATCCTATGATAATTTACAGTAATTACACTGGGCCAGTAAGGTTTTATTATTTCTCTTTTCTAAGTTTGGCAAAGGGCAGTGGAAGGCATTGAAAGGTCATAACATTTAAGCATGAAACATAAAATTTAGGAATTTGGAGGTACCTGCTGTGAAAGAGGGTCAGTCCAGACATTAAACTAGGTACGGTGCCAGCACCCTATATAAGGTAAGCAGTAGCATTCCATTTTGCAGAAGCAGTAGCTCAAAGTTCAGGATGATAAGGGACTTATTGAAAGATCATGCAGCTAAGTGGCGAGATTGAGTTTTCCATTTTTCATCTGTCTGACCTCAAAATGCAACATTTCTCTGAATGCTGCATCACTTTTCAATACTGTGCACACAAGGTACATGCTAAAAAAGAGATTTTATGGTGTTTGACATTTATGTTGCACACATTCAAAAGAGATAAAAATAGACTCCATGCTGCTGATATAATTACTAGAGGCTATAAAAGCCATGCAAAAATCTGGAGAGGGGGCGTGGGAATAGTCAGGGGAAGAACATAAACAAGGGAGCGGTGACACAAACTAGGACAACATACTGTCCTTAATTCCTTCACAGAACTCCCCGTGGTCCTGGTAGAGTTCCACCGTGTAAGACCAAGCCTTCATTTTGAACTTGGAAATCTCCCCATTTGCAGCAGTGGCAATGCCAGCAAGCCACAGGTGGGCACCACATGAGCAGGTGAGAAATGAGACTAGAAAGGGGAGGATGAGGATTTGGTGCCCCTAAAAGAGCACATCCATCCTAATTATCCTGCCTGTGTCTTGCTTACGTCGTACTTAGGTAATTACTCTTGAGTCAGGCGGTTTAGGAGAGTTTTAGACAAATGAGCGTCCATGCCTTGGAAACCCCAGAGAAGAAAAGTTTAGCAGCATCAGTAGAGACATCGGCAGAACTCTCAGCCTGCCTGCGCTGTGGCAAGGAAGCCACATGACACAGAACTGGCATCCCTGCCGTGGCTGGGAGACCGCATCTCTGCTGCAAACTGAGAGAAACTTGAGAATGAATTTCTGCCCTGCACCTCAGAAGGAAGCAGGCTGGTCAGAAAAACGTGCTTTGCTATTTCCTTCTGGCTC